>NC_048591.1:9547500-9700000 GCF_013265735.2 Oncorhynchus mykiss | reverse complement strand
AACAAACGTGAAACAGTCAGATTAACTTGTTAAGGAAATACTTACAGCGACCAATGCGTTGCTAAAGTCGACCAAGACTGATGTTCTGGCACTCCTACTAGGTACAAAAACCAGCTTTACAAGTTATATTTCAACGCATCAGAGTTGTTCGTATTCTACCTCGGTGTTCAGCGCTTCACACCCCTGCCTAGGGAGCACCTAGAGAAAGGCAGGTTGTCAATGATTCTGGGTCCTATAATCTGTGGTGCTATGATCAGAAGGACTGGTATTTCCCTAATAATTATATTATGGATGATGAGACTTTTTAAAAACCTTTTAATTACACATTTACTACACTTTTATTATGCATGATTCACATTGATTTAACATAATGAGGTAAGGAGAGTACATCGGCCTTGTGGTGTAATGTTGATGTTGAGCAGTGAAGTAGGGGGCAAGGAGGTCACGGGGTGAAGGCGGAAGCCTATAGGGATGTTTTAGCAAGCGGTGTGTTCAATAAAAGCCTTTTGTAACTTAATGTTAAACAGTATAAATGCACAGAAGTAGTCCGTGTCTTCATAAAGTAATCTACACGACAGGCCTAATGTTCAGTGATTTACTGATCCTGTTTAACAAAAAAAAAAGTAATTTCATGCCCTAATAAATATTAGTTAGAATGGCATTTTTTCATTTGGAATACAGACTTATTTGCCTAGCCTACAAAGTGCATGGAATGTTGATGTCTAAAACTAATGAAAACGTTCGAAAAAGAAGATGCCACACTGCGTGAATTTGTCCAATAAGAACGTTCATTGTCGTTCGCTAGTTAAAATATTATCTCCCGTTTGGTGTCCACGGTAGACCGCCTACATGGTGACGTAACCAGGAGGGTGGTCACTAGTTACCACATCCACAAAGTCATAATTATGGCTCAACTCTGCCTATTACTACAATTGATCTTAATCTGATTTGAAACCTAACCTTAGCCTTAACCACACTGCTAACATTAATCTTACAATAAGACAAAACATAAAAAAAAATTTCATACATTTTTACAATATAGTTAATTTTGACTTTGTGTCTGTGGTAACTAGTGACAACCAAGCAGGAGCGCTTAGTGCAAGTGGCGAGCGCCATGGAAACAGGTTATTGACGGGGAACTTGACAGAAGTGTTATTTGTATACATTTTTATTCACTTTATACGCCCGTGTAAAGTGTCCGGGCTGGGTAAATGCAGTGTCAGAGCAGGGTAAATGGATTTTAAGCTGGGACCGAGAGACTGACAAACAGCTTCTTTCTCAAGGCCATCAGTCTGTTAAATAGCCATCACTAGCATATAGAGTCTGCTGCTTATATACATAGACCTGAAATCACTGGCCACTCTAACAAATGGGACACTAGTTACTTTAATAATGTTTACATGTATTGCATTACTCATCTCCTAAGTACAGTATATACTGTATTCTATACTATTCTACTGTATCTTAGTCTATGCCGCTCTGACATTGCTCGTCCATATATTGTATATTCTTAATTCCATTCCTTTACATAGATTTGTGTGTATTGGGCATATGTTGTGAAATTGTTAGATATTACTTGTTAGATATTACTGTACTGTCAGAGCTAGAAACACAAGCATTTCACTACAACCGCAATAACATCTGTTAAACACGTGTATGTGACCAATACAATTTGATTTGATTTGATTTAAATGTCAACAGTGTAATTGCCTTGTCTTCTTGTGCGCAGCATCATGTCCTACCAAAACATAATCGGGAGACACTTGGAGCTGGCTTAGAACATTTTCTATTTAGCCAGATTAATCTATTTCAACAGTTGATATACTGTCGCAATCTACAGAAGGAGGCATTGAGACAACACTTGCCTTGCTTTAGTTTTACTTTCTGGGAAGGTTGCATTGTAACTACAACAATGTAACATTGTAACAGATTCCACTACATTATAAACAATGTAAGACTGTATCATTTCTGTCTTCATTAGGCCTGCCTTATTCTTATATCCTATCATGGAGTTGTGTTTCAAGACTACTCAAGACTACTCAATACAATTCATCTGATCCATTCATTCATAGACTACCCGCCCTCACCCTCGCATCTAGCTACGTTCCTTACTAGCTATTTAGCTATTTTGTTCAGATCATTTGAAACAGGTTTTTTAACCAGAATATTTGAATCTACCAAAATATTATCCAAATCTGGCATACTAATACTACTAGTACTAATACCTTTGACATTTTGTCACCGCTTGTGTTACAGGAAACTTAGAAGAAGCAGCGCTTTTTCCTCTTCACCAAGACAATGTTTAACAATAATGCCATTCAGCTGAAATGCAAGTACTATCTTGGAGAAATTACAAGATTGTGATAATAATACTGTTATTTGATCAAATGGTTGTTTTATGCTACAATATAGGGTTCTTAGAACTCTATTGTGTCTGTGTGAACTGAGAGGAGCTTCTGAGATTGAACTCTAGCAAGTGATTTATGATCGTCTTATTGTCTCTCGGAGCCCGCATTCCATAGAATGAGTTGGTGTTTGTGTGCCGGGAGGTACCAAGGTGGAGATGGCTCCGGTATGGATAATGATGAGAGGAACTTTGTTTTGGGGGTCAGACCCTGGTTTCTACACAATGAAAACAGTCTTTACAGCAGATAATGTCTGCTGTGAATTATTAGTATCTTTCATACAAATCCTAACCTTGTGACCCATTCCATACATCTGTTGTTTGTCATGAACATTCATGAGGATGTACTTTGCTATAAAATACTGTGGCTCAAATCCGCTCGTTGGGCTCTCAACAAATCACCCATTGGTGGGTCGTTGACAAGCTCCATTACTGCAGTAATTAAATAATAAAGTTTGATTGTTTTGAAGAAATCTAAAAGTCTCTTCTTTTGATTAGAATAATTCCATGACAGTAGGCTATAACCTCTCTTATGTTTCTGCAAGTTAGGATAAAACTCAGTTATTTACTGAACCTTGTAGAATATCATATAGCAAGAACATGATTGCCCCTTCCTATGACTAGAATTGTAGGATGGTATACTGTCAATGCAGGATATTTATATGATTGTCACAGATCCCCCAGTACTGCTGCTTATTCCATTCAACTGCTCCGGAGGTCTACGTCACCGGCCTTCTAGGCGTCACTGAACTGGACTCATTACCACCTACCCCGGACTGTCTTGTCTCATTATGCACACCTGGTTCCCATTCCCCCTGATTAGTAAGTTATATATGTGCCCTCTGGTTCCCCAACCGTCCTTATTGTTACCATGTCCGTTGGTCCCGTGAGTACCTGCGCTGTTGCTTCCATGCTACGTGTATTTGTGCACTTGCTTTATGGCTATTGTCTCATGTATTATTTCGAAGTTTACACCTTGCTCTTTTGTTTTGGTGTAGAAAATGTAAAAAAAACTATTACGTATTCTTGTGCCTGTCTCCAATCATTAGACAACGTGGCAATGATATCATTACTGTATACAATAAGCTACTTTATTGTGTCTACAGTAAGAGCATGTGGAGGAAGTTGTTGGGGGAGGAAGTAGTAGCCTCTAGCCCTGGCTCTGGCCCTCAGACAGGAACAGATCTGGAGAGAGCTCTGTGACTAAGTTGTTTTCATAAGATGTCTGCTGTTTCAGGGTTGACAGAACACTGTGAACCTCCGGTAAAACTCAACATCTCCTGGTGCCTAAGGAGCTCCCGCTTCCACGAGGTATTCGGTCTCCACATAAGTTCCTCTCTCTCATTTAGAAACTCACTGCACTCTGAATGGGCTCATTCAGGCTGTTGTATTCCATAAACTCTCCAGCTTTTCCTTTTTTCAGCTTATTCCTTGTTCTCAGTTTAACAACAGGAAATGCAAGATATAGGGTCTCGATAAGGATTCATGTTTTTTGACTGTATAGACAGTGTGGTTTGTGCAAATACTTATTAACTTATTGACTTTATCATACCTGTTTGATTTGCAACTTCAGAACGACAGCTGTGAAACAGGAAGGAGGCAGAGGGATCTATGTGTATTATCAGTACCCTGCCATTTGAGTGCACACAGCACATGATCCACAGTGAGGTACAGTATGTGGCAATGGAGGATCTCATAAGAAAGTATAGTGGCACTTTATTTTACGGTACCTCAGAAATATCCCTGCATTTACGTGGTAAAATTGTATTTACACACAGTAATGATAGACTCTATAGCTACGCCATATAATGCAATATTCAGAGATACATGTCTGGTTCTGCGAGATTAATTACACATGAATGATCTTTCGTTTTAAATAAGAGCTTTGATCGTAGCTAACTTCCTATTAAATGGCAAGTAGAACTAGTGGGATCAGTACAGTGAAATAAAGTGAGGGAAAAAGCATACTGCAAACAGCACAACGGTGAAACAAATACCATAACCTCATATGTTCCACCTCACTCTTTCATGTCGTCTTCCTGAGTTTCTTTGTTCACAAGTGTGACCTAATGGCCTGGTACTCAGGGCTCTATTGTTCCTCCATCAGGTCTTAATGGCCTGGTACTCAGGGCTCTATTGTTCCTCCATCAGGTCTTAATGGCCTGGTACTCAGGGCTCTATTGTCCCTCCATCAGGTCTTAATGGCCTGGTACTCAGGGCTCTATTGTCCCTCCCTCAGGTCTTAATGGCATGGTACTCAGGGCTCAAATATCACTCTGACATCAATGCATGGAAAATCACAACAAACACTTATCATCAAAACAGTAACACCATTCTACTTTTAAAACTCACCTCACTATGATGATACATTTGAAGAAAGAAGTTCAACAGCAGGTTGAGAGTGCAAAACATGGATGATGTGGTTTCAAAGCCTAACATAATGAAACGGACAGCGCATTCTAAGGTGATTCATTCAAAACACTCCTATGCATATTAGAGCTTATGCATATGCCTAGGCTTATGAGCCCAAGCCCAACAAAAAAAACGGAATTAAAATTATTATTGTTGTTATACAATACATAGCCTACCGCATATTACGCATGGCAGAAAAACGTTAACGTTATTTTCTAATTGAACTTTTATTTAACTAGGCAAGACAGTTAAGAACATGTTCTTATTTACAATGACGGCCTACCAAAAGGCCTCCTGCGGGGATAGGGGCTGGGATTAAAAATAAATTAAATATAAATATAGGACAATACACACATCACGACAAGGGAGACAACACAACACTACATACAGAGAGACCTAAGATGACAACATAGCATGGCAGCAATACATGACAACACAGCATGGTAGCAACACAACATGACAACAACATGACAACAACATGGTAGCAATACAACATGGTAGCAGCACAACATGGTACCAGCACAAAACAGGGTACAAACATTGTTGGGCACAGACAACAGCACAAAGGGCAAGAAGGTAGAGACAACAATACATCACGCAAAGCAGCCACAACTGTCAGTAAGAGTGTCCATGATTGAGTCTTTGAATGAAGAGATTGAGAAAACTATCCAGTTTGAGTTTTTGTTGCAGCTCATTCCAGTCGCTAGCAGCACTGAACTGAAAGTGGAAAGGAAAGCGGGATACCTAGTCAGTTGTACAACTGAATGCCTTCAACTGAAATGTGTCTTCCACATTAAGACATGCGACCCAGGGATGTGTGCGCTTTGGGGACCTTTAACAGAATGTGTCTTGCAGAACGGGTGTTGTATGTGGAGGATGAGGGCTGCAGTAGATATCTCAGATAGGGGGGAGTGAGGCCTGAGAGGGTTTTCTAAATAAGCATCAACCAGTGGGTCTTGTGACGGGTATACAGAGATGACCAGTTTACAGAAGAGTATAGAGTGCAGTGATGTGTCCTATAAGGAGCATTGGTGGCAAATCTGATGACCGAATGGTAAAGAACATCTAGCCACTCGAGAGCACCCTTACCTGCCAATCTATAAATTACGTCTCCGTAATCTAGTATTTGTAGGATGGTCATCTGAATCAGGGTTTGTTTGACAGCTGGGGTGAAAGAGGAGCGATTACGATAGAGGAAACCAAGTCTAGATTTAACTTTAGCCTGCAGCTTTGATATGTGCTTAGAGAAGGACAGTGTACCGTCTAGCCATACTCCCAAGTACTTGTATGAAGTGACTACCTTAAGCTCTAAACCCTCAGAGGTAATAATCACACCTGTGGGGAGAGGGGCATTCTTCTTACCAAACTAGATTACCTTTGTTTCTGGAAGCGTTCAGAACAAGGTTAAAGGCAGAGAAAGCTAGTTGGACACTAAGAAAGCTTTGTTGTAGAGCGTTTAACACATAATCCAGGGAGGGGCCAGTTGAGTATAAGACTGTATCATCTGCATATAAATGGAGGGGAGAACTTCCTACTGCCTGAGCTATGTTGTTGATGTAAATTGAGAAGGCTGTGGGGCCTAGTACTGAGCCTTGGGGTCCTCCCTTGGTGACAGGCAGTGCCTGGGACAGCAGATTTTCTGACTCTATACACTGCACTCTTAGAGAGAGCTAGTTAGCAAACCAGGCCAAAGACCCCTCAGAGACATCAATACTCCTGAGCCGGCCCACAAGAATGGAATGGTCTTCCACAGGTATTCCCAAACTGGGGTACGCGCAACGCCGTCAGGGGTATGACAGCTTGGTGGACAAAGGGAAGAAGTTGTGGACTGAGAAAGAAGCAGGATCACTACACACAGTTGAACATTACATTAATTGAAATGCTAATCCTTTGCACATGAACGCTCACTCATTCGGGAATAGTTGCAATCAATATATATTTACGCCCATGTGTCGTTGTGATCTTTTCTGTTGGAATCCGGTCCGCCTGCTGGAGAGTTCATCCGAGTCTCTCTCTCTGTTTCCCTGAAGATCAAAGTATTTCACGGTTAGAATGCATACTTCAGAGTACCATTCAAAAATGTTCTCATAGATTAGATGTTTCGGCGGTTGTTGGTATTCTCGTCCCAGGTTTACATAATTTCTAGCTGCAGACTAGTAATTAGTATCTAAGATTTGCTCTCATTCTGTAGGGATAGATAAGCTCAGAGTTTTAACTATTTCCATCTGTGTAGCCAATGCTCAACGTGGTATGGTTATAAATTCAATAACTATTCGCAATCACAGCTCATGCTGTGGTTTTGCTTAGTCTTGGTACTCAAACCTGTGCTACCTCAGCTTACACCGAGGTATGCGTGGTCTGGAGAGGATTTACCTCAGGAGGGGGTTTTATTTGTAACAATAGAAAATGCGGTTCCATGACGCCAGATCATGTCTGTGCTCACAGGGGCGGGCCAATGACTTAGTTAAACTTTAAAGGGAATACAATTCTCTCACATTAAAGTTTTGACATCACATTACATCATTTCACAAATAGTTTCATCTTTACTCATTCATTTTATACAAGAATTAGATGCAAACACCATAATTGAGAAATTCAGAGATATAGTTATGTGTGTTTCCTGTCCTTCGTGAGGTCACCAAATGAAACGCACTTAACATAACTGTCCCTTAAGTGTCCACAGACATTTCCCACATTCTCACAAGTGGACATATAGTTTCATTTTCCCATTTTGGGTATTTAAGTGTTCGGCCACTTGAAATCCTTTGTTCACTCTGTGGTCTCTCTTTGCATCAAAAGGGGAGAGAGTCTCCGCCAGGAATTTACAACCTGAGATAACAGAACCTGGGTGTAGGAGAGAGTGAGAAGCCATGATCTATACCCAGAAAGGGCCACGTCATGACAGCATTAATATGGAGTTGGTCCCCCCTTTTCTGCTATAAGTCTCTACTCTTCTGGGAAGGCTTTCCACCAGATGTTGGAACATTTCTGTGGGGACTTCGTCCATTCATTCATCCACAATAGCATTAGTGAGGTTGGGCACTGACTTTGGGCGATTAGGCCTGGCTCGCAGTCGGCATTCCAAATCATCCCAAAGGTTTTCGATGTGTTTGAGGTCAGGGCTCTGTGCAGGTAAGCCAAGTTCTTCCCCACCGATCCTGACAAACCATTTCTGGATGGATCTTGCTTTGTGCACAGGGGCATTGTCGTGCTGAAATAGGAAAGGGCCTTCCCCAAACTGTTGCCACAAAGTTGGAAGCACAGAATCGTCTAGAAAATCATTGCAAGGGGCCTAGCCCGAACCATAAAAAACTGCCCCAGATCATTATTCCTCCTCCACCAAACTTTACAGTTGGCACTATGCATTCGGGCGGGTAGCGTTCTCCTGGCATCTGCCAAACCCAGATTAGTCCGTAGAACTGCCAGATTGTGAAGAGTGATTCATCACTCCAGAGAACATGTTTCCACTCCTCCAGAGTCCAATGGCGGTGAGCTTTACACCACTCCAGCCAACGCTTCACATTGTGCATGGTGATCTTGGGTTTTTTGTGTGCAGCTGCTCGGCCATGGAAACCCACTTCATGAAGTTTCCCATGAACAGTTATTGTGCTGACGTTGCTTCCAGAGGCAGTTTGTAACTCAATAGTGAGTGTTGCAACCGAGGACTGACAATTTTTACACGCTACGTGCTTGTCACGCCCTGACCTTAGAGATCCTTTTAATTCTCTATTTGGTTAGGTCAGGGTGTGACTAGGGTGGGAAATCTATGTTTTCTATTTATTTGTTGGCCTGGTATGGTTCCCAATCCTAGGCAGGTGTCTATTGTTGTCTCTGATTGGGGATCATATTTAGGCAGCCATTTCCCACCTGTTGTTTGTGGGATCTTGTTTTTGTGTAGCTGCCTGTGAGAAGGCCAGAACGTCACGTTTCGTTTCCTTCTGTATTGTTTTTGGTGAGTTGCATATTTATTAAACATGTGGAACTCTAAGTACACTGCGCCTTGGTCCATTCATTCCAACGATCTTGACAGTGATTCAGCACTCGGCGGTCCCGTTCTGTAAGATTGTGTGGCCTACAACTTTGCGTCTGAGGAGTTGTTTCTCCTAGATGTTTCCACTTCACAATAACAGCACTTACAGTTGAACGGGGCAGCTCTAGCAGGGCAGAAATGTTATGAACAAACTAGTTGGAAAGGTGGCATCCTATGACGTAGCCATGTTGAAAGTCACTGACCGCTTCAGTAAGGCCATTCTACTGCCAATGTTTGTCTATGGAGATTGCATGGCTTTGTGTTCGATTTAAAACACCCGTCAGCAACAGGTGTGGCTGAAATAGCCACACCTGTTTAAAAAAGTAAAAGCCCACTAATTTGAAGGGGTGTCCAGATACACTTGGCCAAAAGTATCTAATGGTAATGTGTAACAATAAATTGGGACTTTATTAACACAAGCTGATCTTCATTTTACCACAAATAAATAATTGCACTATTTTATATAAGGAAAATAATAGCATTTTTTTGCGCCATGATGGTGTAGGCTATGTAGATGTTCCAAAGGTCTGCATCAGTGGTTTGTAGGCTATGTGTGGAAGGAAGGAGCTGCTAAATGTTTTTATGTTAATTAACGTTCAATTACCGTGAGACCTACAGTTGTTTGCGTGACAATCACTGGCTGATGAAATTTCGTGACTGCCACAGGTGTGTGCCTTTCCAAATCATGCCCAATCAATTGAATTTACCACAGGTGGAATTACAATCAAGATGTGGAAACATCTCAAGGATGATCAATGGAAACAGGATGCACCTGAGCTCAATATCGAATCTCATAGCAAAGGGTCTGAATAGTTATGTAAATAAGGTGTTTCTGTTTTGTATTTGTAAGAAATTAGCAAAATATCTAAACCTGTTTTCACTTTGTCATTATGAGGTGTTGTGTGGAGATTCATGAGGGGAAACAATTATTTCATACATTTATGAATAAGGCTGTAATGTAACAAAACGTGGAAAAGGTCCAGGGGTCTGAATACTACAGCTTTATTGATCACTTTGGCTATAAGAAAGGGCATTTGACACTTTTCAGAGCTTTTTCCTCAAAGCCAAGTCTCTGTGGTAGATATCTAAATGAATAAGTGTTGTGGCTCCTCAAGGGAAAACATACTTGGCTTGAATATGAGGTGGATATTCACAATAAGCTCCTAGAACTAGGTGACCCAACAACTTGTTTAATTCTACTTACGCAGGACCACCAACAACCTCTAACTTTAAAGTAATTTCACACAAGATGTAAACAGATGTCTCAACGTCTTCATTTTGCTGTGTCATGGCTCCCATGTTTTTTCCTACTTTTCTTTATGGGGGCGTGTTTGTTAACAATATCATTGAAGATATCAAAAAAAGGAACGTTCAAGCTTCTTCGACAGAGTGGATCAAGCTGATTCTATTCCAATTTACAGGGGTGTGCCCCTGTGACAACAATTTTGGACCCCCTTGTGGTCCCCCTAAATGTGGAGTATGAAATAATTTTTTACATAACTAATTTTTGCTCTCTTTTTTTTTACATCCATTATTAGACAGTGGCAACGATGATGATTATGAACATGGTCTTTTGTCTGCTAATGCCTGCAATGCAGTGAAGAAAACGATATGGCAACAATAACGTCTAATGTAACTGGCCCCTCTAACAGTACAACTGGCCCCAGTTGAAATGGTCTAGAACCGCCACTGCTGGGTAGATCCAGGAACAGAGTTGGAGAGCCCATGGCATTCAGAGTTTGAGCGGAATATCACCTGTAGGCAGCAAGAGCATGCTCCTCAAACAGTGGTTGATCCGTGGAGGTTGGTTGCTAGATCAAAAGGTTGCTAGATCAAATCCCCGAGCTACCAAGTAAAAAAATCTGTCGTTCTGCATTTGAACAAGGCAGTTAACCCGCTGTTCCTAGGCCTTCATTGTAAATAAGACTTTGTTCTTAACTGACTTTCCTAGTTAAATAAAAATAAATAATGGACCGGCGGAAAAGCGTGCAGCATTCAGATAACACGCATTTTTTCCCCCTCTTCCTGACAATTTGATAATGGGCTACTCTAAATCGAAACTAATTTGACATGTTAGTAAAGACATTGAGAATAGTCTGATGGGTGAAAAAAAAATCCTGACGTAAGCTTTTTTTTCTACTTTCTCAAATCATCAATAGCCTATGCAGCCCGTATATGTTTTGATTTGATTTCTAGGACATTCTAAGGTGTGTATCGTTCACAACTAACGTTGCCAAATAACCCTAAATCTGGCATATAGGACCTGTCTCAAATTATCACTTGTACGCTCCACATAGCCACTTCAAATGCGCACTCGTTCTGAAATGGGAAAAATATCCCTTTCTATTTTATTCAGATAAGTTCAATTATATTCTACGTACTATAAAATCATATAAAATAAAATAATTGCATGGGTCTTGCACGCATATCTTGTCAGCTAAATCAACAAGCCTACAGTTTAGCCAGAAAACATAGGCTTACAGTAGGCCAGCTTTTATTCCGTTCTTTTAAAATACATATTCTTCGATGAAAATGTTTCTTTTAGACCTGACTAAAATAAATAATGGTTTTATTGTGATGGTGTATATTAAGATTTATTATACTTTGTAAATGTAGATGTTCCAAAGGGGAGATGCTAAACCTGTTTTTGCTGACTAACGGTCAATTACCGTGTGACCAGCAATCTGCATAACAATAACTAGCTGACAAAATGTCATGACCGCCACAGCCCTAACTCCTTAGCATCACTTTGATGCAATGGCTCAGACCTGGGAGGATGGCCTTACATGTTCATCGTCCACATCAAAGAGATCAAGGAGAAGAGCAGCGCAACCACTGACTCTGTCCCACCACAGAACTGGGACATCCAACATAAAGAGGTCCATGAAACCTGAATCCAATACATTAAAACTACATTAACTAATAGGCTAATATTACTGTTATGTCCTTCACCCCCTGTAGTGGAAGTCAGTATGAACGGGAAACCATGATTACATTTCAGCTTCAGAATGGCCTCTTATGATTGTAAGTCAATGATGTTGTGTGGTATATATGTATAACACACTCTATATTCTAGTTTCATTACTTGTAGTATGATAAATACACGTCCAGTTCGCCACTGAGTGTGTTGTTGACTAAATTAGTTTTTCTAGCCTGAGTTATAATACTCTACACTGCCATTCATTTTTCACATTGTGAATTTCACAAAAATTCAAATGAATTGTGTGTTTAGTGTAAGCTTACCTTGACCTGACATTTTTGATAGCCATGTGGTTCTCTCTCAGACAAATTGGGAGTGTCCTGTCAAGTGGAGAGAAATGGAGGCCCAGCTGGTTTAGCTAGCCTAGCTAGCATGGAGCCTCAAATGGAGGACGCTAACAAACATTTTCTGTAAGGATCGATGCTGGTAGAGACGAGAAGCAGGTACAGGGAGTGAACATTTAACTATCAATGGACATGGAACGGCACAAGACGTGGAACGGCACAAGTGTCTGGACATGAACACGTAATGACATTAATGTAGACACAAGGAACAAACAGGGGAGTAGACAGTTATAGACTGGGCAATCAACAAAGGGAAGGAGTCCAGGTGAGTCCAATGAGCGCTGCTGCGCGTAATGATGGTGACAGGTGTGCGTAATGAAGGGCAGCCTGGCGCTCTGAGGGAGAGCGGGAGCAGGCGGGACAGTTTTCAACGCTGCATGAGCTGTGTTTATTTTGCTTTCTTCCGGGACAATGTGGACCGCCCAAACTTTCAATGTAGCAACTGTTTGCTTGCAGAGGACTACAGAGGCAAAGTGGCAACTCTCAGCAAACAAGTAGTGAACCTACACAAGCTAATGGGGAATCCAGGGCTGCTAACTTTTTCTTTATCTTCCACCCCAGTATCCGGACACCACTCTGGCCTGGTGGAAGTGTTGCAGCCGTGTCGGCTCTCCGCAGCCGACTGGCCAATACTCTGCAGGGATCCCTGCCTGTTTTCAATCCTATCGACCAGCCATGGAGATATGTCACTTGCTGTAGAAATCGAAAACATCATCCTCTAGCAATGGGGGCTTCCTTGGAGATGTTAATCCTGGCCCGGACACAGACCAGAAACAGCTTTGCCTGTTCCGGCGCCTTCTTGCCTGTGGGCTTTGGATTCGAGATCGGATCCGGAGGTACCTGCGCCTTCGTCCTCTGTTCTTTTTCCCTCTCCGATGGCTTCTACCTCGGGTTCAGATCCTCAGCGCTCCCACCCTCATCAGACCATGTGGCTATCTGAGACTCCGGCCCATTCATCATCCAAGATGAATACCACAGCTGGCTCGTATCCATCGGGCTGCACCGCACTTCAGTCCTCGAGGGGTTTGCAAAATCACTGGAAAAAACGGCTGGACCTCCTCAGCCATTGCACCAGCTGTCATCATCGGCAGTTCTATGGTAAGAAACATAATGGTTCCCGGGGACAAAACCCTGTGCTATCCTGGAGCATGAGTACAGGACATTACAAGGCATAACACGGTGTCTGCCCGGTCCACCTCTCTCCACGGTAAGCACGGGGAGTTGGCGCAGGTCTCCTACCTGACTTAGCCACACTCCCCGTGTGCCACCCCCCCAATACATTTTTGGGACTGTCACGATCTGACCCTAGTTCCTTTTTTATGTCTTTATTTTAGTTGGTCAGGGCGTGAGTTGGGGTGGGCATTCTATGTTGTTTTTCTATGTTTTGTTCTGTAATATTTCTATGTGTTTGGCCTAGTATGGTTCTCAATCAGAGGCAGGTGTCAGTCATTGACTCTGGTTGGGAGCCATATTTAGGTAGCCTGTTTTCTGTTGTGTTTTGTGGGTGGTTGTACCCTGTCTTAGTGTTTTCACCATACATGTTTCGGTTGTTTGTTTGTACTTTTGTAATTTTGTTCAGTGTTCTGTTGATTTATTAAATGTATCATTATGGACACTTATCACGCTACACATTGGTCTGGTCCTTGCTAGTCCTCCTCTGAAGAAGAGGAATTTCATTACAGCTACCCAAGAAATAGTAAAGCCCCCTTTACTGGCTCAAATAGCCAACCAATCAGCCTGTTACCAACCCTTATTAATCATTTGGAAAAAATTGTGTTTGACCAGACACAATGCTATTTTGCAGTAAACAAATCGACAGACTTTCAGCACGCTTATATGGAAGGACATTCAACAAGCACAACACTTAAACAAATGACTGATGATTGGTTGAGAGAAATTGATGATAAAAAGATTGTGGGAGCTGTCTTGTTAGTCTTCAGTGTGGCTTTTGACATTATCGATCATAGTCTGCTGCTGGAAAAACGTATGTGTTATGGCTTTACACCCCCTACTATAATATGGATAAAGACTTACCTGTTTAACAGAATGCAGGGTTTCTTTAATGAAAGCCTCTCCAACATAAACCAGGTAGAATCAGGAATTCCCCAGGGAAGCTGTCTTTGAGCAAAGCCAATGTGTCTATGTATGCGGATGACTGAACACTATACACGTCAGCTACTACAGCGACTGAAATAACTGCAACACTTAACAGCTGCAGAGCTGCAGTTAGTTTCAGAATGGGTGGCAAAGAATAAGTTAGTCCTAAATATTTCCAAAACTAAACGCATTGTGTTTGGGACAAATCATTCACTAAACCCTAAACCTCAACTAAATCTTGTAATGAATAATGTGGAAATTGAGCAAGCTGAGGTGACTAACCATGGATTGTGAACTGTCATGGTCCAAACGTGTTGATACAACAGTAGCAAAGGTGGGGAGAAGTCTGCCCATAATAAAGTGCTGTTCTATATTCTTAACAACACTATCAACAAGGCAGGTCCTACAGGCCCTAGTTTTGTCGCACCTGGACTACTGTTCAGTTGTGTGGTCAGGTGCCACAAAGAGACACTTAGGAAAATTACAATTGGTTCAGAACAGGGCAACATGGCTGGCCCTTAAATGTACACGGAGAGCTAACATTAATAATATGCATATCAATCTCTCATGGCTCAAAGTGTAGGAGAGATTGACTTCATCGCTACTTGTTTTTGTAAGAAGTGTTGAAAAGCTGAATGCACTGAGCAGTCTGTTTAAACTACTAGCACACAGCTCAAAAAATACACCTCATGGAACAGCCGGTACTGTGAAGAGAAACACACACAGGTACAGACAAACGCATATGCACACACGCTTGCACACGCACTCTAAACACGCTTATGTTGTGGTATGGTGGTATTATACATTTTGTATTGTAGATACACTACCGGTCAAAAGTTTTAGAACACCTACTCATTCAAGGGTTTTTCTTTACTTTTAAAAACTATTTTCTAAATTGTAGAATAATAGTGAAAACATTAGAACTATGAAATAACATATTTGGAATCATGTAGTAACCAAAAAAGTGTTAAACAAATCAAAATATTGTTTATATTTGAGATTCTTCAAATAGGCACCCTTTGCCTTGATGACAGCTTTGCACACTCTTGGCATTATCTCAACCAACTTCACCTGGAATGCTTTTCCAACAGTCTTGAAGGAGTTCCCACATATGCTGAGCACTTGTTGGCTGCTTTTCCTTCACTCTGCGGTCCGACTCATCCCAAACCATCTCAATTTGGTTGAGGGCAGGGGATTGTGGAGGCCAGTTCATCTGATGCAGCACTCCATCACTCTCCTTCTTGGTAAAATAGCCCTTACACAGCCTGGAGGTAGGTTGGGTCATTGTCCTGTTGAAAAACAAATGATAGTCCCACTAAGCCCAAACCAGATGGGATGGCGTATCGCTGCAGAATGCTGTGGTAGCCATGCTGGTCAAGTGTGCCTTGAATTCAAAATAAATCACAGACAGTGTCACCAGCAAGCACCCCCACACCATAACACCTCCTCCTCCATGCTTTACGGTGGGAAATACACATGTGGAGATCATCCGTTCACCCACACAGCGTCTCACAAAGACACGGCGGTTGGAACCAGAAATCTCAAATTTGGACTCCAGACCTAAGGACAAATTTCCACCAGTCTAATGTCCATTGCTCGTGTTTCTTGGCCCAAGCAAGTCTTTTCTTCTTATTGGTGTCCTTTAGTCGTGATTTCTTTGCAGCAAATCGACCATGAAGGCCTGAGTCTTCTCTGAACAGTTGATGTTGAGATGTGTCTGTTACTTGGTCCTCATGAGAGCCAGCTTCATTATTGCGCTTTATGGTTTTTGCAACTGCACTTGAAGAAACTTTCAATGTTCTTGATATGTTCCATATTGACTGACCATGTCTTAAAGTAATGATGGACTGTTGTTTCTCTTTGATTATTTGCGCTGTTCTTGCCATAATATAGACGTGTCGTTTTTTACCAAATAGGGCTCTCTTCTGTGTACCCCTTACATTGTCACAACACAACTGATCAAAAAGCATTAAAACTGATCAAAAAGCTGATCAAAAAGCTCAAAAGCATTAAGGAAATAAATTCCACAAATTAACTTTTATGAAGGCACACCTGTTAATTGACATGCACACCAGGTGAATACCTCATGAAGCTGGGTGAGAGAATGCCAAGAATGTGCAAAGCTGTCATCAAGGCAAAGGGTGCCTATTTGAAGAATCTCAAATATAAACAATATTTTGATTTGTTTAACACTTTTTTGGTTACTACATGATTCCATATGTGTTATTTCGTAGTTATCTTATTTCACAGTCAATCTTATTTTACAATGTAGAAAATAATACAAATAAAGAAAACCCTTGAATGAGTAGGTGTTTCTAAAACTTTTGACTGGTAGTGTATGTAGTGGAATAATAATGTTAGATGATGTATTGTTTTATCTTTTGTTTTATGTGTGATGCAATTGCCTTAATGTGTTTGGACACAGAGATGGGGGATGGAGAAAGACAGAAGGAAAGAAAAGAGACAACCAGAACTAACAACAGTGTATTTTCTCTGGGAATGATGGGCTGCAAAGACTGTGACACATACTGTCTATATGATGATGGTTAGAAGTTGTTGTGTAAGGATGCCCACAGGAAAAGCTGGTTTTCTGTGGAGTCACACCTGGAATGAAACTTTGAGAACTTTGAACCAGAGCTGATTTATCTGAACCAGAGCTCTGAACCAGAGCTGATTTATATTTATCTGCCCTTGATTCAATGACCACTGTATCTGCTGTACCAGATATACAGATCAGAATGAGACAGACAATACATCTCAACCAAAAGCTTCCTGTTGCACTCCTACTGCCCCACCTACGCATCACATCGTTGATGGTAATGACTGCCATTTCCATAACTCATAAGGGTTGCCTATCTTTCAAACACAGAACTAGCTGTGAAGTAGTGTGCAACATGGGCCTGATTTCGTATGCTTAAATAGAAGAACAGAATGAATATATAATATAAAAGTCACAGTCACAAACAACACAGTTTTATGACGAGCAGAGGTAGTTAGTTAGGGTGTTCTCATAACACAGTTTTATGACGAGCAGAGGTAGTTAGTTAGGGTGTTCTCATAACACAGTTTTATGACGAGCAGAGGTAGTTAGTTAGGGTGTTCTCATAACACAGTTTTATGACGAGCAGAGGTAGTTAGTTAGGGTGTTCTCATAACACGGTTTTATGACGAGCAGAGGTAGTTAGTTAGGGTGTTCTCATAACACAGTTTTATGACGAGCAGAGGTAGTTAGTTAGGGTGTTCTCATAACACGGTTGAGGAATGAATAAAACAGAAGGATTGAAATGAGACAAGCATGCTGATTCATATCTTAGCCATGGGGAAAATTGGCACCTTTTTGGCACGTTTTGATGCTTTTTAAAAGGCTGATTAAGTGGTGGTGTAGGGTGTATTATTATCTTCCATGAGTTGCTTGATGTAGTACAAGCTGTCATGCCACCCACCAACCCCTCTGTAACCAGTGGTGACCCAGTCATTCAGGGCAGGTGGGCCCCACATTTTTAGAATTGTTTTTTTGGGGGGGTTGCCTGTTTTGCATGTTATTTTGGCAGTAATACATGACACATATCAGTTTGAAAACAATGTAGACAAATATAATACTAATTGAATTAATAAAGCTGCATACGAATTGCTTTCTTGAGTAAGGCAGCTCCAAAATGCAGATGTTTCAGCCTACCTAGCTCAGTGCTTTCTGTGGTGTTGGGGCAGCCAGCAGAATATACGGAGCGTAGGGGTTGGTAATGTTCTCTAGTTGCGCTGTGATTGTCTCAGTGTTCTGCCACTTGTGGGGACACTACATCACAGCCAAATCTAAGAATAGACATCGAAAAATCAAGCCCCTTGGGTGTTGCCATAAATTTACATTAGAACTTCCCATCCAAGACGTCTTAATGTCATTGGCCACAGATAGAATTACATAAAATCTCGTTATATCTACAGTAGCTTTGATTGGACTGACAATGGCAGCAACATACAAATCTTAGTTATCAGTCAACATCATGAAACAAGTCGACAATCTACTGGCAAATAATTTTTAAATCCTTGTCATATGAAAAGTAATAATGAAGAGAAATTATAGATAAAACATATCGGTGCTCATTGGCCATTGGACATAAACACTACACAACAAGTTAGAAATAGCAAGTTTAGCAATGAGTGGTTTGGAAGGAATCGGTGGCTAAGTGCAAGCATTGTAAAGCAATCACTAGCCTGGCATTCAATGAAGTGGCTGTGTGGTCCCAAGTCTGGGTTTAAGAGTCTCTTTTTTTATGGGCTCTTTTTAGGCTCCTGAGTGGCGTGGTGGTCTAAGACACTGCATCGTAGTGCAAGAGGTGTCCCTGCAGCACCTGGTTCAAATTCAGGCTGCATCACATCTGGCCATGATTAGGAGTCCCATAGGGCGGCACACAATTGGTCCAGCGTTGTCTTAACTTAACTGTTCTTAACTGACTTGCCTAGTAAAATTAAAAAAAATATTAAACATTGGCCATGCTGTCAATCCAGCATAATTTCTGCCACACTCAAAACATCTGTTAACTTAGAACTGGGAAATCTGACTTCAGTGAGTTCAAGGCTGGGAACTTGGGCAAAAACGAGCTCTGACTGGGAAAATACTTATTGAAAGGTCATCCAACTCAGTATTGTAAGTTGGGAACTCGGGCCTTTTTCTAGAGCTCCGGCCTGAAGGTCACTGACGTCATCATGATTCGACCTTGTTATTTTCCGAGTTCCCAGTTGTCTTGAAAGCACCATAAATCCAGAGAGTGCCAGACTTTGATGACAAAATTTGCGCACAAAGGTCCGCCGCACCACCTTTCTGTTCAAGTGAGCTCAGCACAACAAGGTGAGTCCAAAAATGTATTGTATGCTGCTGCATAAATGATGTAATATGCCAGGGCTCCTGGCTGTAGCTAAGAAAGTACTACTAAGTGTATGTTGTGCAGTAAGCTGTTAGTAGCCTATGTGCCTCAACCTAATAATTTGGTTTATTTTCCCCTCTTAATTTTGCCTACTGTTCTGACTTGGTGGTGCACATGTAGCCTATAACCTGTTTTTGAGAAATGTAATCATTGAATATTGTAAGAGCTTTCATTGTCTGTTTATTATGCCTCCTTTATTTATACTACGATTCTGACTTGGTGTACAGGGAGAACACTGTAAGAACGGCCCATGTTCTGAATTCTGTTGGTGTACATTTCAAAAGTTCTGAACAAATAGTTATATTGACTACGTCCATCTTAGCTCGCTCATTAATGTCTTAATCGAAATTACGGATTGCCTCTTATCCTCTTGTCGTCCCCTTTTGCCATAGTTTGTACATCTCAATTGTCAGTAGAAACCATGTTTTTTTAACCAAGTCAGCCATATCAGCTCAGTTTTTTTTAAAGGCAGTAAACGAGGCTGAATGAACTGTTTTGTTGCCAGGCAAGGCTCCGCTTATAGCCAGGTGTAGCAGTGGTAAGGTGTTGGGACTGCTGTTGGGACTCTGCTGTTAGGACAGCTATGTATCCCCCTAACAGTTTGTGGACACTGTCTGTCACCGTTATAGTGAAATTAATGTATTGTTCAGTGATGTGTTCTGTGGTGGCCTTGCCAGCATTTTTTGGTTTGCCCCACAAAGATTGACATGCTAAAATCGCCACTGCCTGTAACGTACAACAAAGGAGATCACATCAATCCCCCTCATCCGCCGATGTCGCACTTCCACTCAATGGAAGGGAACACGATGGTGGTCTCCGTTTTGCTCTACAACCCCCGCTAGTATCACAGGACTCGTCTGAACGTAACCCATACAAACAAATGGAGGAAAGGAGGTACTGTAATTTTGTGCCCAAAGAAAGAAGTTACATTTGTGAAACATATATATTTCCTGAGCTTTTTTACATCTCCTAGATATAGGACAGACGCTTCAAAACCTTGTTTCTTATGATCTATTTTTTGACCGTCCTTTTTTACATTTATGAATGTGTTATTTAATGCGTTTCTATGGGCTTTAGTAGTAAAGGCCAAAAACGTAATATCGTTTTCAAATTCTTTCTTGAAATGTATTTTTTTTATATACCTAAGGGGGTACTAAAATTCTAAACCAAATGGCTAAATGATGCATGGTATGAGCATCTTAAAACAATTCCATGTCAGCTTACTTCTTTATTAACGTTTCGACCCTTAGGTCTTCACCGGGCATCCATAGACCTAACGTTGTTAATAAATATCATCTGGGAGCAGCAGTGTGCAGCTTTTTCCTTTCTGGTTTCCATGAGTTTGCATACAACTCCAGCATCTACGGAAAGTACCTGGATGTGTGTATGTTCTTCAGCCTTTGTACACAGGTTACTTATTTAGCCATACTTTGTAACTATTTTAAGCTATAAATAAATAGATAAAGTGTCAAAGCGAATAAATAAATAGATCAACAGTGTTGATGCGATGGGTCAAGCTTAGCCTCCACATAGCCTATATTATAAGATAAAAGCACCTACGTCTATAAAGTGATAAACACTGTTAAATCGGCTCTAAACTTACCTTTAACTTAATGTATATGAGTGGTCGTGTTTGCCTCGACTTTGCCCAACAATCCCCTGGAACATCCGTCCCCTGTTTGTTCATTGATCTACCCGGTCCCTCAGCATCATCTCAAAGGTTTTTGTTCCTGCCTTCCAGGTCCGCTCTGCACCCAGGAAAGTCCGATGACACGCCCCGATTACCACCCGCTCACCCAATTGGTGGCTGACTTCGACCTTACGCCCTGATGAGTGGTGCCTCATTTTATTGTCTCTAGTCCTTCCTCTGCGATCACGCCCCCTTGAACAGCCGCTCTCCCGATGCTCTGGAAACAGCCCGGGTACCTGTGCTTGGCATCAGCTGCTGTTCTGTGTTCTTCTCCTTTTGCCCATGCAGTGTGTGTTACTGTAATTTAATTATACCAATATGTATTCATTAATTGAATTCCCTTAATCTATTTTATGAGAATTTGTAAGATTCTTGTTTGCATAAAATAGACGGAGACCAGTCTTTTCAATAATAGGTAACAGAATTTATTCTCAGAGCGCGCTGCCACGTTACCACGAGCAACAGTTTATATAAAATAACATGACGTCATTTCATTGCTTAACAGAATCCCCTCCTCTCGACCGGGACAAAGGGAACTTTAAAAGTTAATTCTGACCCCCCCCTAGCACATACACAGGACACACAACACAACTTAATTAACTTTTGAACCCTCAACATTATCGATCACCACTTAGCTGACAGTTCTAACAGAAAACCTAGGAATGCACTCAGTCTTATCTAAAACACCCCAGAGCTAAGTTTCGTCGGGTTCAACCATAGGTTAACTACCTTATCTGTTTACTTAATCCACAACCCATTTCTTTCTTCCTAGTTGGAATGGTGTTCATTAACTTTAATTACTCCTTGTCCGTGTCACACAATCCCTTATGAACTCATATTGTTAATCAGATATAAAACAGAGTGTAAGTTTACTTAGTTACAGTTCCATTTAAAATGATTTGTTCAGTCATTTAGTCATAATTTTCTTAACAGTGTGTAAATCAAATTAATAGGCTGCCAAGCGTAGGCTATTAGCAGTGGTGGAAAAAGTACCCAATTGCCATACTTGAGTAAAAGTAAAGATTCCTCAATAGACAATTACTCAAATAAAAGTGAAAGTCAGCCAGTAAAATACTACTTGAGTAAAAGTCTAAAAGTATTTGGTTTTAGATATACTTAAGTATCAAAAGTATAAAATTAAAATTATTTCAAATTGCTTATATTAGGCAAACCAGACGTTTTTGTTATTTATGGATAGCCAGCGGCACACTCCAACACGCAGATATAATTTCCAAAGTGTTTTTGTTTAGTGAGTCCACCAGATCGGAGGCAGTAGGGATGACCAGGAATGTTCTCTTGATAAGTGCGTGAATTGGACCATTTTCCTATCCTGCTAAGCATTCAAAATGTAATGAGTACTTTTGGGTGTCAGGGAAAATGTATGGAGTAAAAAGCACATTATTTTCATTAGGAATGTAGTGAAGAAAAAGTAAGTTGTCAAAATTATAAATAGTAAAATACAGATACCCGCAAAATCGACTTAAGTAGTACTTTAAAGTATTTTTTACTTAAGTACTTTCCACCACTGGCTATTAGTCGGCAGAGGTGGAAGTTAAGAGGTGCTGATGAATAACTGAATAACAATCAACTTTATTCATGAATTGGTTTGTAAAAGTCTGTGAAATTACTACATTAACACAAAAAGATTAGTTATTTACAAACATGAGAGAACATTTCTTTAATGAGCAAAAGCAGAACACAGAAACTGTAATAAAAGAGATAGCTGCAAGTATTAGGTAATATTTCCCCCTTTATTGAGCACTAGAATGTATATATTACATTACATAGCAGTGTGGAATGTTTGACCAAAGGTGTGCTGCCAGAAAAAAGGAAAACACAAAAACGTTCAAATATTTGGACTGTAGAAAGTCTAGTAAAGTAAATGTGTGCTTTCCTGGTGTTTCTGCAATGCTGCTATCTAGTGATAAATTGAATGAACATTCACGACAATGATGTGTGAACATCTGTCAAACAATAACAACAATGGTAATATAAAATACAAATCTTAAAATGGAGCGAGAGATTAATGAAGGCTTTTTGTAGGCTTTCCCTGATGTTTTATGAGTACATGGTCAACTGAAGCCACTGTGGAGAAAGCAGAACACAAAAAGATGTGTGGTTATTTAGGTCTAATTTCAGTTCCTATTTCCAGTCATTCATCTTAAAAATGGTCCCTAACCCTAAACACATCGTTCAAATGCAATAAGAAAATAGTGAAACCTAATTTACCTCCTGGATGTTGACTTTGATAGTTCCATTATCATCTTTGTCCAGAGTCTTGAAAGCTCCTGAAAATGCACAAAACACTATTACTGAAGGGTAATGAAAAGGAAATAGTCTGAAATCAAGAACATAATCGGACTGAGCAGGGGAGCGTTGAGGATCAGTCACTTACGACACATAGCGTCCAGTCTGACCAGGCACCCAATGAAGTTGTCAAAGTCCATGTTGCCCTGTTCATCACTGTACCTGCGGACCATCAACTGGAAGAGCTGGTCGTTGAGAGGGAAGCCTGCACACGGACATAACAGGGGAGAGACACCAATGAGACCAAACACAAACACTACCTTTCAAGAGTGTGGGGTCACTGTTGAAAACTGTTGTTCTGATTAAAGAAGCAATAAAACTGGCCTTCTGTAGACTAGTTGAGTGTTTGGAGCGTCAGCATTTGTTGGTTGGATTACAGGCTCGAAATGGCCAGAAACAAAGCACTTCCTTCTGAAACTCGTCAGTCTATTCTTGTTCTGATAAATGAAGGCTATTCCATGTGAGAAATTGCCAAGAAACTAAAGATCTCATACAACGCTGTATACAACGCTGTGTACAACTCCCTTCACAGAACAGCGCAAACGGGCTCTAACCAGAATATAAAGAGGAGTGGGAGGCCCCGGTGCACAACTGAGCAAGAGGACAAGTACCTTTGAGTGTCTAGTTTGAGAAACAGACACCTCAAAAGTTCTCAACTGGCAGCTTCATTAAATAGTGCCAGCAAAACACCAGTCTCAATGTCAACAGTGAAGAGGCGACTCAGGGATGCTGGCCTTCCAGGCAGAGTTCCTCTGTCCAGTGTCTGTTCTTTTGCCCATCTTAATCTTTTATTGGTCAGTCTGAGATATGGATTTTTCTTTGCAACTCTGTCTAGAAGGCCAGCATCCCGGAGTTGCATCTTCACTGTTGACGTTGAGACTGGTGTTTTGCGGGTACTATTTAATAAAGCTGCCAGTTGAGAACTTATGAGGCATCTGTTTCCCAAACTAGACACTCTAATGTGCTTGTCCTCTTGCCCTGTTGTGCACCGGGGCCTCCCACTCCTCTTTCTATTCTGGTTAGCGCCAGTTTGCGCTGTTCTATGAAGGGAGTAGTACCCAGCTTTGTACGAGATCTTCAGTTTCTTGGCAATTTCTCGCATCGATTAGCCTTAATTTCTCAGAACAAGAACAGACTGTTGAGGTTCAGAAGAAAGTCTTTATTTCTGGCCATTTTGAACCTGTAATCCAACCCACAAATGCTGGTGCTCCAGATACTCAACTAGTCTAAAGGACAGTTTTATTGCTTCTTTAATCAGGACAACAGTTTCAGCTTTGCTAACATAATTGCAAAAGGGTTTTCCAATGATCAATTAGCCTTTTAAAATGACAAACTTGGATTAGCTAACACAACGTGGCATTGGAACACAGGAGTGATGATTACTGATGATGGGCCTCTGTACGCCTATGAAGATAATTCATTAGAAATCAGCTGTTTCCAGTTACAATAGTCATTTACAACATGAACAATGTCTGCACTGTATTTCTAATCAATTTGATGTTTTTTTATTGGACAAAAAATTGCTTTTCTTTCAAAAACAAGGACATTTCTAAGTGACCCCAAACTTTTGAACGGTAGTGTAGCTTTCATCAGTTATCATGGCTGATTGTTGTCACTGTTATGACACTGTTATAAAGGCCTTATGATGACAAAGAAATATGCATTTCCATGTTTCGGTTCTCATGATCTCTGAGCTCACCTGCAGCTTTGAAGGTAGCAGGAAGCTCTTGTGAGGAGATGAGCCCGGAGCGGTCCGCGTCATTTGATATGTAGATGCACTGAATCGTAGCGGAAATAAAGTTACACCGAGAGGTCAAAGTTCATCAAATCAAACTTTATTTGTCACCTACGCCGAATACAACAGGTATTACCTTACCGTGAAATGCTTACTTACACGCCCTTAACCAACAGTGCAGTTCAAAAAATAAAATTAATTATAAAAAGTAACAACGAGGCTATATACAGGGGGTACCGGTACCAAGGCAGTGTGCGGGTGGTTCAGGTTAGTCAAGGTAATTTGTACATGTAGGTAGGGGTGAAGTGACTATGCATAGATAATAAACAGCGAGTAACAGTAGTGTACAAAACAAATGGAAGGGGGGGGGGGGGGGGGGGGGGGTGTCAATGTAATAAAAAGAGTGTATTAACATAACATTTATAAAACAACATTCTTACATTAATGGAGTAAGAGGACAGTTGGAAGTTGTATGGGGTGTTATAGGAATTTCTTGCAAATACATGTAAATCATTTCTAGTTCAAAGCAAACCTTTCACAGAAATGTCCATCATTTCACACAATTGTTCATACAGTGCCGATTGTCAAAAATGTAACAAGAGGACTGAACTCACCTGCCATTTCTTGATGTTGTTCCATAAAAACTTGAACTCATGGAAACCTAGTTTTCCTGTGCTGTCGCTCTGTGTGCTCAGGGTTAAGGTAAAACTTAATATCAACTACTCTGATAGTATAGTATAGTATAGTACAGTAAAGTATAGAATAGTATAGAATAGTATAGTCCTCCATCCTAATACAGACACTGATGTGGAAGGATACGTCCATGACAGCCACCATGCTCCTGCATGACTCGATGCTAAAGCCATCAGTCTTCAGGTCACTACCTGAAATGAACACAGACAGACCACTCCTTCACTACAATACAGAATTCCCTGGAACCAGTCTTGCGCTTCGACTCCATTATGTGTGCAAGAGGTGTACAAAGACAAATATAGACACAAGCATGGTGTTTGTGTAAGAATAGGACTCACGTTTGCCAATGATCCTGTTGAGGATGTTCATCAATTCAGTGGGGCTCACCTCCATGTCCTATAATACACAGAGAGATGCAGTAAATCCTCATACGCTCTATATGCCTACATGTACTTGGGTCACAAGTCAACTCGCAAAAGGATAAGGACACTGAGACTACTTTAATGAACATATGTTTTAGGAGTACAATCATGGACCCAATGCATCGCTCTCTCTGGATTTGTGCGTGACATATTAGAACAACCTAAGTCATTTGTATCAACTTTCAGCAGACACATTTGCGGCAGGTATGTCTTCAGGTTTCATTCCATATGAATCTTGTGTCCCCCCCCCTTATGAGTAAGGCCTCAATGAGTTTGGGCTAGTCATCAGTTGAAAGTCGATCGTTGCCAGCTGAGCCTACCAGTAGAACATGTATCCACCCCTATCTAGGACTCACACAATCTACAACCCCACCCCCACAAAACCTAAACAGGCAAGAGAGCCGCCCTGTCAGACAATGGTAGGAAGCACATAGAGGAGGAACCAGTCCCTCTTCTTGTCAGTGGAATAAACCAGGGTTGGGTTGTCAGCAAACCACATCCCCGGTCTCTTACTCCACCACTGCCTGATCCAACAGCAGTGAATCATTGTGAGCAACGAGGCGCCCAATGAAGTTGTCAAAGTCCATGATGCAGTGTTCGTCACGGGAAGGAAATGTCTGTGGAGCCCTGGGCTTTAGTGACTATAACCAATGGGGCAGAATCAATGATTTAAGCCAACCGGAGCTCTTCACTGTACTCTTCCAAAAGGCTCCTATTAGTTGGTAGCAGTACATTACAGACAGCACATTTGAAGCCTCAAATTCACCATGTCTGTGTAGATGGTTGAACCACATTCTGAAGACTGGCTCCAGATTAAGCAGGGTGAATGGCTGGAGGGGAGGGGTTTGGAATGCAAACAAGACTTAACTGGGATACAAGAGGCAACAACAGGGTTACACTGATTGTGCCAGTGTATCATCAGCCCAAAAATGAAATACCATCCATGCCATGGATAGTTGGCTGCACCTACAAAAGATAATATACCACAAACAATACTGGAACTGAATTAACACACTGGTCATTGGTCTGCACTATATTACAATAAACCACTAACAGTAGGTTAATGTAAATAATTTGTACAACTATGTGTTGTCCTTGTGGAAACCCACATAACGAAACAGTCTCTTTAAAACATTCAACAACAGACCTGATTATACAATGGCACACTTATGGAAACTGAATTTGATAGCCGAAAGCCTTAGGTGAACGTCTCTCAATGACTCATAGCTGGAATCAAGAGAATCAAGAGGCACTCTTGACTTGACTTATCTGGGCTCTTTACTTCTCTGAATAGGATAGGAAAGGACAGTAGGTTTGGAGGTGCAATAGGATCAGATATGATAGTAGTAGGAGTGCATAGGTTGAAAAACAATAACTACTTACATCCCCAGCAAGTTGCTGGAACACCTTGCGGAACTGTCTCTCCTCGTCGTTCTCATTCTGCTCCGCGTAGGCCAGAGGTCTGCGTGGTGGGGGCTAGGACACAAACACAGAGTTCTGTTAACACTAACACTCACATCCCTCTTCAATGCGGTCTGGCATGCAGGACAGCAACAGTTGTGGCTCCTTTGCTCAAAAGAGTAGTGTTAACTTCTAAAACTTTCCAGTCGCCAGTGAGTGCACTATCATAAGACAACCCCTTGGGTTGTGCTGTGGCGGAGATCTTTGTGGGCTATACTCGGCCTTTTCTCAGGATGGTAAGTTGGTGGTTGAAGATATCTCTCTAGTGGTGTGGGGGCTGTGCTTCGGCAAAGTGGTTGGGGTTTTATCCTGCCTGTTTGGCCCTGTCCGGGTGTATCGTCAGATGGGGCCACAGTATCTCCCGACCCCTCCTGTCTCAGCCTCCAGTATTTATGCTGCAGTAGTTTGTGTCGGGGGGCTAGGGTCAGTCTGTTATATCTGGAGTATTTCTCCTGTCTTATCCGGTGTCCTGTGTGAATTGAAGTATGCTCTCTCTAATTCTCACTCTCTCTCTTTTTTAAAAATCTTTCTTTCTTTCTTTCTCGGAGGACCTGACCTGAGCCTCAGGACTACCTGGCCTGATGACTCCTTGCTGTCCCCAGTCCACCTGGCCGTGCTGCTGCTCCAGTTTGAACTGTTCTGCCTGCAGCTATGGAACCCTGACCTGTTCACCGGACGTGCTACCTGTCCCAGACCTGCTGTTTTCAACTCTCTAGAGACAGCAGGAGCAGTAGAGATACTCTGAATGATCGGCTTTGAAAAGCCAACTGACATTTACTCCTGAGGTGCTGACCTGTTGCACCCTCGACAACTACTGTTGACCCTGCTGGTCATCTATGAACATTTGAACATCTTGGCCATGTTCTGTTATAATCTCCACCCGGCACAGCCAGAAGAGAACTGGCCACCCCTCATAGCCTGGTTCCTCTCTAGGTTTCTTCCTAGGTTCTGGCCTTTCTAGGGAGTTTTTCCTAGCCACCGTGCTTCTACACCTGCATTGCTTGCTGTTTGGGGTTTTAGGCTGGGTGTCTGTACAGCACTTTGTGACATCAGCTGATGTAAGAAGGGCTATATAAATACATTTGATTGATTGATTGATGATGTTCTGAAGGAAAATTGGTGCTAAAGGGTTTACTCACAGGATCTGATGGCACAAATTGACCAGGGTCGATGTTGCTGTTGGAGAAAACAAGAAAGACCTATTACTATTTAATAAATGTTAGAAATGTCATGAATGAAGTCAGTATACTGACAGTGTTTGTGCGTGTGTGTGTGTGTGTCTGAAAAGGAGCCAAGCCTACCTCACAACATCCAGGATGCCACCAATGAGTCTTTTGGCCAGAAACATCTTGTGAAGGGACAGAGGCGAAAATCTACAAAAGGAGTCAAGAGAGAAACATCTGACATCAAACATCTGATCGATTAAACAAAAAGGCGACAACAGAGAGAGAAAACGAGCCATAATACAGTATGTCTGGCTGTAATAAATGTGTTATTGGTGTTGGGGCTCCCTCTGAAAACTTTTTCTCCCTGGCCTGTATTGGTAAGTAGCACAAACAGTATAACCTCTGCAGCAGATGTCAAAAGTGACGAAGAAGACAAAACAAATCAACGTCAAACAGTCTGATAAACTTGTGAAGGCAATCTGATTTCCTTAAATTGATAATAATACTTACAGGGAACAAATGCGTTGCTGAATTCGGCAGATACTGACTTGACGGCACTCCTTTTTGGTACAAACCCAATTCCGCAAGGAGTTATTTTTCAATGCATCAGAGCTCCACGCCCCTGCCCAATAGAGAAGTGCGCACCATAGGGCGAGACAGGTCGGAAGGACTCTGGGTCCTAGAACCCGTAGGGTTATGTCAAGAATAACTAGCATTTCCCTAATGATGATATTAGGGATGATGAGACTAATTCAGACGACACTTTTACAACACTTGTATTATGTTTGAGTCACATAGATTTAAAATAATGATCAATTGAGGGTACAAGTCCTAATGTTCATTGCATTAACTGATGCTGTTTTACAAAACAATGGCATAAGATTTAATGTCCTAATAAAACATTTTTTAGAATGCCATTTTTTCCTTTCGAACTATAGACCTATTTGCATAACCTACATCTTGCATGCAATGTAGATGTCTGAAACGGGGGGAAACATTTGAAAACGAAGAAGCTACGCTGTGTGAACTTGTCCAATAAGAAAGTACATTATCCTTCCCAAGTTGAAAACGTTTTCTCCGGTTTGTTGTCCACGGAAGACCGCCTACATTGTGATGTCAGACAAAGGACCCAGGCAGGATGCAGGAGCGCTCGGGAAGTTGTCGCTGTGGATTCGTCCTGGTACAAATGGCGAGCGCCATGAAAACAGTGTTATTGACCACGCACAAGACAAGACAACGTACACTGTTCACGTGTAAGGTCCGTTTACCCGGCTCTGACACTGCATTTAACGGGCGTGTAATGTGAATACAAGTTAATAAAAATGTCACTTTTATTATGCTATCAAAGCATCATAGGTAGCCTAGATAGGCTATGATATATTGTTAAGAACATTGTTTAGTTCAGCCAGATTAATCTATTTCAACAGTTGATTAAACTGTCGCAATCTACAGAAGGAGGCATTGAGACAATACTTGCCTTCGTTTTACCATTCGTGCACCATTCTGGCGACAATGTAACATTGTAACCGCTTCCACTGTATTATACGCAATGTAACACTATCATTCTCCCTTGATTAGGCCGGCCAAATGATCCTTATTTTTTTACTCTATCAGTGTTAGTCAATATGGGTTTGTTTCACGACTAGTCAATACAAGTAATAAATAGTAAGTGATCCGATCCATTCATTCATAGACATCCTGCCCCTGAGCAAATATTGAATATTGGCTCACCATCATGCCTACCTACGTTCCAACTATTCAGCTATTTTGTTCAGATCATTTAAAACCCAACAGGTTTTTAATCTAAATGTTGTCCAAATCTATTTGCAGTACTCATATGTTTGCCATTTTTTCACAGCTTGTGTTACAGGAAACTTTGAAAAAGCAGAGCTTTTTTTTCCCTCTTCACCAAGACAATGTTTAACAATACTGTCATTCAGCTAAAATGTAAGTAGGCGATAACCTTGCTTATGTTCCTGAAAGTTAGGATAAAACTCAGTTATTTACTGAACCTTGTAGAATATCATATAGCAAGAACATGATTGCCCCTTCTTCTAACTAGTATTGTAGGATGGTGTACTGTCAATGCAGGATATTTGTATGATATCATTACTGTACACAATAAGCTACTTTATAAGAGCATGTGGAGGAAGTTGTTGGGGGAGGAAGTAGTAGCCTCTAGCCCTGGCTCTGGCCCTCAGACAGGAACAGATCTGGAGAGAGCTCTGTGACTAAGTTGTTTTCATAAGATGTCTGCTGTTTCAGGGTTGACAGAACACTGTGAACCTCCGGTAAAACTCAACATCTCCTGGTGCCTAAGGAGCTCCCGCTGCTTCCACGAGGTATTTGGTCTCCACGTAAGTTCCTCTATCTCATTTAGAAACTCACTGCACTCTGAATGGGCTCATTCAGGCTGTTGTATTCCATAAACTCTCCAGCTTTTCCTTTTTTTTCAGCTAGTTCCAATTGTTCTCAATTTAACAACAGGCAATGCAAGATTTAGTGTCTCGATAGGGAGAGTAGTGTCATTCATGTTTTTTGACTGTATAGACAGTGTGGTTTGTGCAAATACTTATTAACTTACTTATTAACTTTATCATACCTGTTTGATTTGCAGCCTCTGAAGGCAGGGAGCTACTTCAGAACGACAACTGTGAAGCAGGAAGGATGCAGTGGGTTCTATGTGTTTTATCAGTACCCTGCCATTGAGTGCAAACAGCACATGACCCACAGTGAGGTACATTATATGGCAATGGAGGGTCTCATAAGAAAGTATGGTGGCACTTTATTTTATGGTACCTCAGAAATATCCCTGCATTTACATGGTCAAATATTAATTACACAGTAATGTTGTGTGCCAGACTCTACAGCTACGCCATATAATGCAATATTCAGAGATACACATCTGTCACGCCCTCACCTTAGAGATCCTTATTTATTCTATATGTTTGGTTAGGTCAGGGTTTGACTCGGGTGGGAGAATCTATGTTTTCTATTTCTTTTTGCCTAGTGATGTTCCCAATCAGAGGCAGCTGTCTATCGTTGTCTCTGATTGGGGATCATATATAAGTTGTGATTTTCCGTTAGGGTTTGTGGGGGGAGTTATTTTCTGTTTAGCTGTTTTGTTGCGTGACAGAACTAGGCACGTTTGTTTTTTCTACTTTGTTATTTTGTTGCGGTGTTCAGTTAACGCCTACCACGCTGCACGTTGGTCTCCTTCCTCAACCCACGAGAGCCGTTACAACATCTGGTTTTGTGAGATTAATAACACAGCAATGACCTTCTTTGGTTCTAAATAAGATAGCTACTAGCGAAGTTAACTTCCTATTAAATGGCAAGTAGAACTAGTGGGATCAGTATAGTGAAATAAAGTGAGGGAAAAAGCATACTACAAACAGCACAACGGTGAACATATGTTCCACCTCACTCTTTCATGTTGTCTTCCTGAGTTTGTTTGTTCACAAAAGTGTGACCTAAATATAGCAGCTCGTAACTGATCATTGTGAAGTGCTTGTAATTCTGAATAAGTGTTTTCATACATTACAGCTCATGGCGAGGCTATGTTATGGAGTTATGGAGTTCACAGCGTATCATTGTCTAATGGTTGCTACTCTGCTTTGTTTTCAGTAACAGGTCTTTCTCAACAGATTTGAGGAGCCGACTAGGCTTACTGTAAACTAAAGCTTTTTTTTCAAATTCTGTAAACTAAAGCTTTGGTTGTTTTCCTCTCAGGCTTCCATGTCTTCTCATTGGACCTCCTCAATGTCCACCTCTGGAACATCAGACTCTGAGGCCTCATCTTCACTGTCACTTTCCAACCTTGTTGAGGATGGCTTGTTGTCAGGCTCAAAAAGCCTCAAATTGGTGGCCATCTGGGCAAATTTTTCTTCCCTTGTATTGGTCAGCCTGTTGTGTGTGTTCCCAAACAAGGACCAGTTGCGCTCTGAGGTGGCTAATGTTGATGGGATTTGGAGGATGATGGAGGCAACAGGGGAAAGCGCCTCTGATCCACAAAGTCCCTTCCACCAGGTGGTGGATGAGATGTTGGTCCGACTGCCATATTGCATCTCCATCCCAAAGCCCTTGCTTGGAAGTGTACTTCACCAGACTGCAAAGAACCTTGCCCTCATCCAGGCCAAGGGGGCGAGACACGGTAGTGATGACACCATAGGCCTTGTTGATCTCTGCGCCAGACAGGATGCTCTTGCCAGCATACTTGGGGTCCAACATGTACGCTGCGGTATGTATGGGCTTCAGGCTGATGTTTTCACGCTTTTTGATGTATTTCAGAACAGCAGTTTCCTCTGCTTGGAACAACAGTGAAGTGGGCAGGGCATTACGGATTTCTTCTCTTACATCTGCAAGCAGAGTTTGAACATCAGACAGGATGGCATTGTCTCCCTCAATCCGTGCAATGTCTAGTTTCAAGTTTCAGGTTGCTTACCACTCTCTCCCAAAATACATCATCCAGGAGGATCCTCTTGATGGGGCTGTCCATATCGGCAGACTGTGATATGGGGATTTCATGGAGAGACACCTTCCCCTCCAGGAGACTGTCAAACATGATGACAACACCACCCCAATGGGTGTTGCTGGGCAGCTTCAATGTAATGCTCTTATTCTTCTCACTTTGCTTTGAGGTAGATTGCAGCTATAACTTGATGACCCTTCACATACCTAACCATTTCCTTGGCTCTCTTGTAGAGTGTATCCACTGTTTTCAGTGCCATGACATCCTTGAGGAGCAGATTCAATGCATGAGCAGCACAGCCAATGGGTATGATGTGAGGGTAGGACTCCACTTTACACAAAGCAGCATTGACTGTCACCAATACCTTCTGTGGTCCAAGGTCATTGACTGCCTTCAGCTCATCTGCAATGTAGAGACCGGTGTGTCTGTTGTCCCTTGTGTCTGTGCTCTTGTAAAATACTGGTTGAGGGGTGGAGATGATGTAGTTAATAATTCCTTGCACGCAAACATTTGACCGCCCATCAGAGATGATTTCAATACAGTCTGCTTTCTCTATGATTTACTTGAACTCTGTTGAACTCTGCATCCAGCAAATGAGTAGATAAAGCATATCTGGTTGGAAGGGTGTATGCTGGGCGACGAACATTCAGAAATCTCTTCCAATACACATTGCCTGTGAGCATCAGAGGTGAACCAGTTGCATACACAGCTCGAGCAAGACATTCATTAGCATTTCTCTGACTACGTTCCTCCATTGAGTAAAAAAAAAACGTATAATTCCAGGAGGAACATGAGCTGTTGCTATCAATAAAGGGGTCTGCTTCATCATTTTCACCTCGAATATAAGTAGAGGGACTTTTGTCAGAGGTTGCTTGTGAGCGCTGAGGGAACTTTATGCACTTGGCCAGATTCTGCGTCTTTGTTGCATTCTTCACATATGATTTGGCACAGTATTTGCAAATATACACAGCTTTTCCTTCTACATCAGCTGCAGTGAAATTTCTCCACACATCAGATAGTGCCGTGGCATTTTCCTGTAAAGATTAGAAACAAATTAGTAAAAAAAACACAAATGCAATTCCATGTACAGATAAATCGTTAAGCAGTTAGATTAAACAACTCCTTTGTAAGATAAATGTTTTAAAATAAAACGTATAGAAACAGGCGAATTAACACTCCTCAGTTAGCAGGCTCAAGTAAGCTAAAACCCACATGTTAGCAAAAACTAACTACCAGAAATTGTAAACAAGTTAGAAATGATTGAAACACTTAGCAGTAGGCTACTATTTGCTAGTTAACAAAAAATAAAGTATGTCATATGAAATATATTCACCCCACCCAGTATTGTAATCAAAACTTACCAGAATGCATGTAGCCCTTGGGCCAGACAGTGTGGGCTCAATAGCATCTCATTAGTGTGTAAGATCTTGAGAATAACACAGTAATTCACCGAGGTGTCATTGGAATGACTGTCTTTATCCCCCTGTTTTAGCCTGTCACTGTCAAGGACAAAGAGATGAGGAAAAGGAGTGCTGAGAATCGAAAGGAGGTAAATCAACTCAAACACCCTCTGATATCATAATCAAATATATGCTAAGTGTATGTAGATGTATGTGAATAAGGCGATTTGGGTCCTGTGATTCCCAGCCTAGCAACAGGCCTCCATATCAGGGAAATCAGCTTAATCATATGTTCTCTCTTTTAGACGTTTTCTGTCAAAGCAGAGGCAGCTGTGGCCACAGGCAATGCCCCAGCCCCCGCTGCAAAGAAACAAGTGGTGAGTGTTTCCTTGTCCCCTAAGAACCATGCCAGAATGAAGACACAGTTGAAGTCAGAAGTTTGCATGCACCTTAGCCAAATACATTTAAACTCAGTTTTTCACAATTCCTGACATTTAATCCTAGTAAAAAACCCTGTTTTAGGTCAGTTAGGATCACCACTTTGTGATGGCCACTCCAATACCTTGACTTTGTTGTCCTTAAGCCATTTTGCCACAACTTTGGAAGTATGCTTGGGGTCATTGTCCATTTGGAAGACCCATTTGCGACCAAGCTTTAACTTCCTGACCGATCTCTTGAGATGTCGCTTCAATATATCCACATGCTTTCCCTTCCTTGTGATGCCATCTATTTTGTGAAGTGCACCAGTCCCTCCTGCAGCAAAGCACCCTCACAACATGATGCTGCCACGGGTTTTAATGACTCCAACCTGAGTGTATGTAAACCTCCGACTTCAACTGTATGTATGGTGTACATACACATTGGCTAAACAAGCAGTGTGATTTAGATACACCAGCACACAATTTCTTGAATTGCCGTTCTTCATTTCTTGTACCGCAGGGAAAACATTTGTTCAGCTAGCTATTTCCTAATGCCTGGCTGTCTTAGACGTAGAGATCCTAAAATGTAGCTCTATGCTCCTAGACTCCCCAGCATCACTTTGATGCAATGGCTCAGACCTGGGAGGATGGCCTTACATGTTCATCATCCCACATCAAGGAGAAGAGCAGCGCCGCCACTGACTCTGTCCCACCACAGAACTGGGACATCCAACATAACGAGGTCCACCGATCACATGAAACCTGTGTCCAATACATTAAAACTGCATTAACGTATAGGCTAATATTATTATGTCCTTCACCCCCTGCAGTGGAAGTCAGTAGGAACGGGAACCCTTTGACTACATCTGTTTCAGAATGACTTATGATCGTAAGTCAATTCTGCCGTGGTAAGTTGTCTACATGGAAAACACTAGTATAATGAACACAAGTAGCTTCTAAGGTGTGGTCCTATAGGACATACTCTCTATCTTACCGGACAATACAGACTCTCTAGTTCCTTGCCAGCTCACCTAACTGTCCCTTTTGCAGTTCTACATGGTGATGTGGGTCATCTATGTGTTGCTGGGCCTGCTGTGGCCTTGGCTGTCAGCCTGCTACTGGAGAGAGCTGCTCGGGATCCAGTTCTGGATCGGCGGGGTCATCTTCCTGGGCATGCTGGGGAAGGCCGTGTACTACGCCGAGTTCCAGAGCATCCGCTATGACGGCCTCTCCGGTCAGGAGGGGGAGAGACAAGAACCTTACAGAAAAGCCACTTGATTTCACTTATGAAATGTCACTTGAAATTCACGTGATCACTTGAGAAACACGTTTTTGTCTGTAATTGGTCTTTTAAGGAAATCAACATGGGGTTTAAGTGGTCATTTTTGGTGGACACCCCTAAACACATATTTTCAGCCAATTTTGTTTTTCTACCTAAATCTTCCTGGTGGGCAAGGTTGGAATTGGGTAAAAGACAGTTGCTCCTAGTGTGGTGCTAACTGTGCTGTTGTACTCCATTTTAATAAGCTTTATTTGTGTGCTGTGTCCTCCAACAGTCCAGGGGGCAGTAGTTTTTGTGGAGATCCTTTCAGCAGTGCGGACCCTGGCCCGTGTGCTCGTCATCATCGCTCGTCTTGGTTATGGAATTGTCAAGGGAGTCAGTCCCTTCATAAGAGGTCACATTGTTAAGACAGTGGAGAGTGTTAAACTCTATTTCCAATTCTGTCTCTCTCACTGTCTCTGTCGCTCTCTCTCTGCCTGCCTGTCTCTCTTTCTCTCTCTCTCTCTCCGTAGGCCAAGGCTCAGTGCATTGATACACAGGGTGGTTGGGGTGGGACTGCTCATTTCATTTTTATTTTTACCTTTATTTTTACCTTATATTCTCCGTTGTCGAGGGAATCCTGAGGGTCAATTCGGGTAAGTCTGGTCTCTGTCCTCTCCTTTCTGATCAATATACTACCTCGGTATTCCCCAAAATATATTGTCCACCTAACTAGACTATTAAAACATGTTGATACGTTTTTGATACGAAACTAAACTAAACAATGCCATGATGCTCTTTGTTGAATATCTTCATCTTTGGCCAAAGGATGCCAGGAATCTTGTGTGTGTAGTAGTACCGTCATTCCACTGTCAGTGTTTGCCTGTCTTTCTCACAGGGTCAAGGGGGTAGTAGCAGACTACTGTGTGACATTATTCTGGCGTTCACTGACTCGTGCATTGTGTGGTGGATATCCTTTTGGAGTGGTCAGACAGAGGCCATCAGTCTGCCTGTCTGTCAGTCAGCGTGTTAATCTAGTTGTCACTGTATGCAGTTAGTCTGTCAGTATTAAGACCTCTTTTATTTTTCTCCCTCCTGGGCATGTTTGTCTTGAGCTGTGTTTCCAAAGCTTACTCAGATCTCCTCATCCCTTTTACCAGTGTCTCTCATAACTTCTCCAACAAGTTTGATTCCAACCCTCTTTGAGTGGCAGTTTGGTTATACACGGGTCCTCTTGGTGTGTATCTGTCTATCTGCATGGCTGCCTGAAGAGTATGTGATAATGTCCCCTCGCTCCCTCTGTCACTCCCCCCTGTGCTTGTATCCGTTCCCCTCTCTGTCCCTTTCAGGCTGAAGATGATCTGGTGCCGCTTGCTGCCATTCCGTTAGCTGTGCTCGACTCTACCCTCTGCTGGTGGATATCCTGTACTGTACTCCCCTTCACATCTCACTTTCTTTGAGAATTGTATTTCAAAAGGTGGGCTGTTTGTTAGCCGGGTGTGTCCTGGAGTTATGTTGGGAGTCCTTGACAGCCAATCACATCTTTATCAGCCTGGCCCAGACCATGAAGCTCCTTCGCCTCCGAAGAAACGTGGTCAAGCTTTCCTTGTATCGCCACTTTACCAACACCCTCATATTCGCCGTTATTGGTGAGGAGCTGTCTGCGGCTGTGCTACTGCAACCACTTAACAGAGACATTTCATACATAGTGTACTATACACCTTGGTGTGCCCATGATTACAAGCATTCACTAATCAAATATATTTGGCCTGTCACTGTTCTACTCTGCAGCCTCAGTAATTTTCATTATCTGGATGATGAAGACCTAGGTTTCAAAGTGATAGTCGGTGAGTAGTGTTTGTTTACTACGTTACGTAACTTTTTAAGCCACGGGTGTCCAAACACGTGCGTGTGGTTTGAGTAAAAATAATAATAATCGAACTCAATATACTGTAAAATGTCTAAAACAAAATCGAAACTGTAGAAATTATAATGAACCCACATTCATAGTTTCTTGACTGTTTCCAGCGCGCTAACAAACGAAAAGCTAGACGGTCAGAGAGCATCGGAAATAACATTTTCTTGACAATTTTGACGGCGAGGAAATATAACCAATTTTCCGCACACACACACAGTTGACCTCTAGTGAACTGGTATTTGGCATTAGATATATTATCTTTCACATTCTCTTCCTCTCCCGTCTCTTATTCACTCTCTCTTTGTATCTCTCCAGGACTGGAGGGAGCTGTGGATAGACTGCTTTCTGGCGGTTCCTCTTCTCCACCATCCTGGTCATCATGTTTCTGTGGAGGCCTTCTGCCAACAACCAGAGGTAAGAGGTCACGGCTAAACAGTTCAACACAAGGCCAAAACCCTCTCAACCAAAGTCATGTTTGTTTTTTAATCTAGGGATTGGGTTACTGGCTAGGATCTTTCAGTATGTCAACAGAGACATCTGTGGCAAAGTTGGGGTCAATTCAGGACATAAAATTGCACTTGTATGGAGAAATCCCATGTCCAAGTCAACTCAAATTGAATTGAGATGGCACTGAGCCTAAGTGGGCCACGTTCAGTAGCCAAATGTTGTCGACCGTTGCCGATAGGAATCCCATGAATAGAGCCGGCGTGATCCCTTAGTCTGTATGTCAGAGAATATTGATTGTTCCACATAGCATATGTCTATCTGAACGTTCCACAACATTGTGTCATGTTGAACGTGCCCCTGATCTGTGATGTCATGTCCTGTTCCCCTTAGATACGCCTTCAGCCCCCTAGTGGATGAGGAGCGTGACGGCGAGGCAAAGGAACAGCTGATGAATGATACATTTGGTAAGAGTCACTGCTGTTTTGGTATTTCAGTCATAGGAACACAAGTTGATACTGCATATGGTTTACTGCAGGATGAAATACAGTATCTTACCAGGTCTTGATAGGTAGTTAGACCTCTTTGGCCTAGTTGTCACACGCCCATAGTGTGTTGATAGTCTATGGGATGAATGTACCTTGGTTCTCTCTCCAAGCAGCCATTTTTGATAGAACGTAATTGACTCAGCCAACATACGGTAATCATATCTGTCTTTCTGATCCTATCCTATTTAGTGTACTTCCAGAGGGTGTGAAGACGAGGGGTCTGAAGTCCGAGACAAATGGAACAGCCAAGCCGAACAAAGTGTTAAGAGCCTCCTCCATAGCACAGCGATACCACCCATACTAAGAATATAGGCTATAAACTACATTTTCTGGCTCAGAGAAGTTGTCTTGGTGATAGGATTATTTTTTTTTCCCCAGGATGAGGATCTGAAATGGGTCGAAGAGAATATCCCATCTTCAATGGCAGATGTGTAAGTGCGAACAAATTGAAGTTGTGAAAACGTTAGAAACATTAACCATGATTGACAGTGATAATATAATCACTTTGACTAAAGTGTATTACAGGGTGGTTATTACATAGTAAGAACATTGAAACTCAACTTAATTATATCAGTTTACACTCTGTGATGTGTGAAACAAGCACAGAAAGGATAGTTGATTTTTCTGACTGAGAAGACGACTAATCCAGTTCAGCTGTAAATCAAGCCAACATATTTTCCTTTCTGTCCCAGTGCACTGCCCCCTCTACTGGACTGACGAGTTAAGACGAGGTGTTATTCCTGGTGTGAACAGCAGGTGGTGCCAGCTCCATGCTTATTAAAGAGCAGTAGCTCGTCGGGTTTACATCAGCTTGTTTATCCCTCCCTGTTTTCTTGCTGGCTTGAACAATGAGAGGGTGTGGAAGGGTGGTGTATCTTTTTAATTTTTTTTTAAACCCCACATCAAATAAAGCCATTAGGATTGTCAATGCAAGGGATATCTTTAAGATATATTTTTTGCTTCAAAATGTGAATATACTTGTATGGAAAGGGTCGTCGGTAGATCAGATCGCATGTATCTTTTCTATTAAAGCTTTTGTGAAGATCGATTGACTTCAATGTCCATCTTTGTTTTTCAGTCCACCATGTCGCCTTTGGAAAGTCATTCCAACTATGCTTTTATTTACCCACAGGAGACCATGACAACCAATTTTGAGATGTCTAAAATGGAATAGACCGAGGGAGACGATGTGCACTGCAGACAGAGACAACCCTATGTCTGTATATGAAGGATATTATCCCTTATGAGCTTTGTAAGCAGCGGTTGTAAATACGATGGGATAAACTATGACGTAATGAGCTCACTATTTTAATTTTATTTTTGAATGCCTGCTTATTTATATTTTTGTGGATATCTGGTTTATTTATTTTTTAGATTCTTTACTACAACTTGTATCTTGCCTTTCACTGTTTACATAGGTGAAGTGCGGGAATGTGATTAAATGTGTTTTTTTTTGTCCAGTATGTAGTCTTGCACTTGGCCCAGCACAATCATACACACTCCCCTACAAATCTCCCCATACACAGACTCGTTATTTTTCTTCTGATCTCTGACTGTCCCTCTCTCGCTCACTGTTATACACACACACACTGCACTACAGTCCCTGGTTCACCCTTTTCTTTCATTTTTCTACACAAGTGGCCATTAGTGACATTCCACTGATCTGTGTATCATACAGTAGCCTTTTTAAAGAGTGACTGTTTATCTAATGCTCCAGACATTATAGTCAATACACAGTGACCTGCCTGAGGGCAGAGCACCATCACTGCGTGGGTCAGAATGGATTTATTGTGTCTGTTCCCACTGATAACCACCAACTATCTGGTCAACACATCCAACAACGAGACCCCTGGGGTGTTTTATCTTACAGCTTTCACTTAGTATTTCCAACAATATTGTATTACAGTTGTGCAACATTGCCAAAAACAAATACATTTTAAGTCATATTGTGAGCTTTTGTTTGTTCCTAAAAAAATGAACTGCTAACACACATACGAAAACAACGGCGCCTTTATTTGTCCTAATTGATTTGTCATTTGGCAGAACAACAGGAATGTAATGACTGTCATGAACACCTTTAGATGGTTGAAGACCACATTCCTGGGATGGCTGTGGCTTGTGGGTAACATCCCGTTTCAGTGATGCCGCCCTGTATTTGCCTGTCACTGCAGGTTATCACTTCATGCCCATTTTGTGTCCCATTTTTCCTTTTTTAGCTAGCCTATAACGTTACATAACATGTATCTATTATGTTGGGTTAATATCTGTTATAATATGCTCTTACTGTCTGTCATCTCTATAATAACTTAATCCCAGAGATTTAGTTTTAACAGACAACAGTATGGTGGTGATTTCATGTATCGTGCTTTATCAAGCGTATTTACTAGAACGGTAACAGACATGTCCCTCAACTGCCAGGGCAGTGACACTGACTATAGCAGACATGTTTATCTGCAACAGGATGTCATTTACTCTGAAGGAGCTCACCTGTTGACGCAATTCATTGTGAAATGGAAGTACTCCAGATAATGCATACTGCACAAATCTGCCATTATGTAAAAGGATGTAGGATTATCAAAATAGAGATTAATGACCAATAGCATTTCCATAATGCCTTCCTACACACAGTAGGTCAACATCTTATGCATAAATAGCCTCCACAATTATGTTTTTTTTAGTTCGATTTGAATCTTTATTGTTCTAGTTTTTGACAATTTCCTAGCGAACACGTGACATCATTGATCAACAAAACATATCAACGGCAGATCAATCTGCATTAACAGTGAGAAGATGTGTTTAGAAGAAAAAAAAAACATTTTGACTTCATATTTTATGGTGGTTTATTCATGTACACAACAGTCTAAAAACAACACAGAAAGAGATTAAAACATTACTTAATTAAGGAATCCACATTGGGGGTGGGGGGGAGGCAGTCTTTAGGGCAATCATTTCAAATGTGCACTTTGAAATATCTATTGACAAAACTACACACAAAAATGGCAATTGATATAAAACTAAGTATTTTTGATCCTGGAATGAGAGATCATAGAGATTAACATTTGACAAGGATGGAATGTCTTCCCTTCTGCTGACAATATAAAATCTCACTAGTAGAGGACAAGCAAAACATTTACATTGATCATGGAATGGTAAGCAAGAACTGCGCTGATTGATGACTGATTTATTGCTTTTGAGTATTTTTTCATCTATATGGATTGCATCGCTCTCACCATGAAGAATCGTGGCGAAAAACATGTGATTACTCCGTTGGGGGGGGGGGGGGGGGGGGGGGGGTGTCAAATCTCCTTGCTGAACGAATCCCATGCAGATCTAATCCTCTTTGTGTGTCGTCACACGTTTCCCGCCTTTTTCTCTGGTAAATAATAACAGAAAAAAATGAAATGTATTAAAATATACATTTAAATCAGAACATTCATAGAAAACATTTTAATTAGTCTTTGTGAAGTGTTAGTATTACTCAAAGACTATTGGACAGATTCACAGCACATTCGACTTACTCCTTAGAGTGAATCACAATATTGTAGACATGGCCCCTGACTGAAAACTGTGAATCGAACATGCAGGAAAAACTACTTTCATCGATAAACTGGTACCCCAGGGAGAAAGGTGCTTAATCTTGTTCCTAGACAGCCCAAGTGACACTTTGATTTAACTAATCCTTTGATTGACTAAATGCTATTGATGTTCTTTGACCCTCTTTCCCTACAATAATGAAGTGGCCCTGTTATACACAGTGACCTGTCTATTGTGTGCTGTGACATGGATACCTATGAGTAACCGTTTGGTTCAGTGGTTCTTTCCCTGACTATTTACATGCTTCATGTACCTACTGCAGCGTTGAGTGTCCTTAAAGGGATTTCAAAGTGTTGCATCAAAGTAGGTGAACGGCTTCCAGTATCACATAACTACACTACGCTTCCACTTAAAGCTTCACCCAGCACCATATTTGTAAACGCTCAATGACGAAAACTGAGGTCAATATCACATGACCTTTTCTTGAACAGTTAGAAAATGAGAAGAACTTTCTGGACAACGGTCAAAAGTGTTCCCACTATTGGCACAATGAGAACACTTTTGACCATTGTCCAGAAAGTTATTCTCATTTTCTAACTGTCCAGTGGCCGCTGACATAATTGTCTGTACGGTGGATGCAGCAGCCTCATAGAACATCCTCTTCCGCGCTTCCTCTTGGTCACGTGGCTCAGCGTTGGCCTCCCCTGACTCAGAATGGGACCCTCCATTTTGAGGAATCCCCACCCCCCTCTCAAAGCTAGTCCCTAGTTCTAATTTGGCCTGTGTCATCATGTTAGCTCTATTTTGCTGGAGGTCACCATCACCACAGTCTATTTCTACTGCAAACTCACCAATTTGGGCAACTGCATTTCCTGTACCGAGGTTCAGCATCTTCGCGTCCTTCATGGAGTTTGTGTTTTCTTGTTTGGCCTCGTCTGTTGGTCCGTCTTTCTTCGGGGTCGTTTCATGATTGTGTATGGCGTCTTCTTCGGGCGTGCCGTTCGAGCACCCATTCTCACCGTTGATTTTCACCTCTGCCACGGACTCTGCTGGTGCTGCGGGCTTAGCTGAGTTGGCCTTCTCTGGCTCAGGACCAGACGGTGTGCTCGTTGTGGGCTCCTTTGCCTCTCCGTCGGCGACTGTGTGCTCATTGACCACCTGAACCTCTCCTTTGTCGTTGCTCTCGCCCTGGGCAGCGTCTGCTTCTCCCTGCCGGCTGTCAGACGTGCCAGCTGGGGCAGCCGCGCCCTCTGTGTTCTTCGCCTCCCCGTCTTCTGCCTCCTCACCCTCTTTCGGAGCTCCGTCTCCCTGGTCCACGCTGGTGCTCTTCCCCTTTCTCATGATGAAGTTTTTCAGCGAAACGGCACGGTTGAAGTGCGTTCGCTTGGTCTTGGCCGACTTGGCCTGTTCTTTACCTGCCTCTTCCGTCTGCTCGGCCAGTTCAGATGCAGCAGCACCTTCCTCCTCCCCGCTGGCAGCCACCGTGTCTGCTGACCGCTTGGACTTGGGGATCACACGTTTCTTGAAGGAGGTCCAGATCTCATCTGCGTGTTGGTTCATTGATTTGTGTGGGGCGGCGGTGGCTCCTTTTTCCTCCTCTCCGTCTGTGTTGGTCTTCTCCTGTGTTTCACCGTCTACCTGTGCCTTGGCTTCGTCTGTTTCAGGCGCAGCCGCTTCATCGTTCTCTGTGGGGTTTTCCTCCCCTTCCGCCTTCTCGCTCTTATCGGCTTTGCTGATGCCTATGACTGACGGGTCTCTCTTCAGCCCCTGGAATGTCCATGACCTTTTCAGTTTCCACCGTTTCTGGCCACTGGATTCTGAGGCCTTGGAGTCCAGTGTACTTGTGTCACCAGGAGTGCCCCCAGATGCACCCTCGCTGCCCTCAGCGTCCTTAGACTCTTCTGTGCTCTTCTTGTGACTCTTCTGGGCCATAAGCTTCTTGAAGGAATGCCAGCGTTTCATGTGTTTGGTCGCTGCACTAGAGGCAGGCTTCTCTGACTCTTCTGCTGCCGGGACATCTTCCAATGTGTCCACTGTGGCATTGAGGGCCTCAGGGTCCTCTAACCTGTCCAAGGATTTGGATCGGACCTTCACCTGGTTCTCCGGCACTTTCTCATTGGCCTGGTCCTCTGCCGCTGCCTCTGTGCCATTGGCTGCCGGCTCTTCTGCTTGGGCAGAGGCCTTTTTCTGCTCTGTGTTGCCCTCTCCATTAGCCTCCACAGCCTCAGTGCTCTGCTCCTTCTTCTTCTTCCCTCCCATGACTTTTCCCAGTCCACTCTTATTCAGGAAGGAAGAGAAAATATTCTCAGAGGCCTGTTTAGCTTTGCCATCGGCCGGCTGCTCTGTGCTCTCTGTGGTCTCTCCGGCAGGTTGTACCTCTTCGGGTGGAGACGTGACAGCCTCTGTGACAGTGTCTGAGTTTGTGGGCTCCACCTCTGTTTTGGTCTCGGTGGTGGTGGTGCCATCTTCCTGTACAGGTGCTGCACATGCATCTGTCGCCGCCATATCCGCAAAAAGGTGTCTGTGTCGTTATATCCCCTCTTTTTCTTCAGTAGTTCAGGTTAGTTCCTTTAGTGATTGAATGGACTGAGTTCATTGATCACGAGCTGACACGTATGGCAGTATTCCCATCCAACTTCCCTTCGGAGAGGAGGACCTCTGCATCATATTCCGTGGTGAGAATGGGGGCCACGAACCTGGTGGAAATGAAATTAGAAAGGATTCAATGTATAAATCAACAACACAGACAGTCCATTACTTAGTCTAGGGTACTCCAGACAGAGCAGATGCAATACACACTGCATCTCTAAAACAGCAAAGCTCTGCACAAAAAGATTTAAAGCCAATGCATCCAACCACAAACCAACATAATGTAACGTGACAAATTCTACGTGAGAGGTGATGGGTAATTTGAAGAATGTGGAAATGACATGTATGGCCCTGAGCAGTCAGAGGGGAATAAACACAGGGCATAACATGCCCCAGATAATCTCATGTTGCCACAAGGGTTTGACTCCTGTCACCTAGAGGCTAGAGAGCATTGCTGTTTAGAAAAGTGGATCAGTGGTTTTGTTTAGTATTCAGCACCATTTGAAGGGTTTATGTCTGGGCTTTAGTATCCAGGAAAAACAAGCTGACATTCTAGATAGTACGCTTACACAATAACATGGAATGACAGCAGAGGCGAGTGAAAATCGAAAATCTTCAGCAAATCTCCATAATGGAAAATGACAAAGAAAAAGGCGTAGCTAATTTTAAAATGTCTATTGCTTGAAGACATTACATGTCTGCTTCCAAAGTAAAAGCCACCTTGATAATTTTTTTATCTGGGAAAGTGTTTATAAATGCATCATAACATCATTACAAGGTTATAGGCAAAAAATAAATGATTTTTTTTTTCTCTGGCCATGATTTTCTATAGACTTCTATAGACCCCCTTATAATAGACATCTCTTCACCCACAGACAACCCGTTTATCTCATATTGTGTTTTGGAGCACTGCCCTTGTTCTCCAGTCTGCATTGGGTTATTTTGCAACGTAGCAATGTCATCCATGGTTAAACTATCTTTATAGATTAATACCGATTTCACGTTCTCTCCGAATCATCCATCTGAGAATTTGAAATAGATTCTCTCTCCAATCTAAAACACCAGAGGTGCACCTTATGATGTCGGCTAGTCATACTTTGGCATATTCGATGATTCAAACGGTCCCTGTGACTGCATGTGACGTAAAATGAATACAGCAACATACATTGTAATACAATTTTCTTGTATTTCGAGAAAGGAGCACGATACTAATAACACATTTTAATCTGATTTCCCAGTTAGGTTTCTACTGCGGGCAAATGTGCGTCTGTGGAGGGAGTGGAGACCACGCTTGCATGTCCTGCCACAAGGACAATCGCGCGCTTTAGCCTTTTTGTCTGGTTTTCATCCGAGTACTCTATTCCCCCTTTGTTATGTTAAACCGGCAGTGAGAGCGAGGGGGTTTAAGATGCCCCTGCGATTGAGTTTAGCTGTGAGCTCCAATCATGCGCTGCAGAAATAGAACATAATTTTAATGAGGGACAGACCGAGAGAAATGGGGGGGGGGGGGCCTCGGGAGTTCGCATTCAAAATAAAGGTACCCCATTGAAACTAATACAAATAGATAACAAAATAGTGGAATCATGCCACAATTGGACTAGATTTTTGTGGGCGAATGTTGTTATATAAAGTCAACAAAGGACAATTATTAGTTTACCCCCCCCCCCCCAAAAAAAAAAACAAAACAAATATATATATTTGTTCGCCCATAATTGTCCTTTATATATATATATATATATATCTTGTAATTGCACTGCACTACTTATCAATGGTGTAAAGTACTTAGGTTTTTTAAAAAAAATAAGTAAAAAATAAGTAAATAAATAAGCGACCCGACCAAATTCACATAGAAATGTGAGTTATAGATCTATCATTCTACTTGAAGGCAAGTTTAAGAAGCGGTAGATTTGTTCTATGTGCCCTATTTCTATGCTTCCCGTTTTCAAGTTTTGTTTTTGCATATTTTACTTTCAGTTTTGTACACCAACTTCAAATGGAAAAAATATTTCACAGATGGTACAATGATTCTCTACACTACATATACTTGCTCAAACAAAAAGGTTAGGTTATGGAAAAAATATTTCACAGATGGTACAATGATTCTCTACATTTTGTCACGTAAACAAAAATTAGGTGAACTGTTAAGAGTTTTAGCAACCAGGAAATAACAGAGCGATTTATTTATAGTGTAACTAACTAAGTAGGGAAAGAGGGATACCTAGTCAGTTGTACAACTAAATGCATTCAACTGAAATGTGTCTTCCGCATTTAACCCAACCCCTCTGAATCAGAGGGGCTGCCTTAAATCAACATCCACGGAGCTTGGGGAACAGTGGGTTAACTTAATTTGTACTTTACTATTTACTAGGGATGCACCGATATTACATTTTTGGCCGATACCAATATCCAATATAGTTTTTTTTGGCAAGTAGCTCACAGATGTGCATTTCAACTAGAGGTCGACCAATTAATCAGAATGGACGATTAATTAGGGCCGATTTCAAGTTTTCATAACAATCGGTAATCAGTATTTTTGGACACCGATTATATTGCACTCCACGAGGAGACTGCATGGCAGGCTGACTACCTTTAACACGAGTGCAGCAAGAGCCAAGGTAAGTTGCTAGCTAGCATTAAACTTAACTTATAAAAAACAATCAATCAATCTTAACATAATCACTAGTTAACTACACATGGTTGATGATATTACTAGTTTATCTAGCTTGTCCTGCGTTGCATATAATCGATGCGGTACCTGTTAATTTATCATCGAATCACAGCCTATTTCGCCAAACAGGTGATGATTTAACAAGCGCATTTGCGAAAAAAAGCACTGTCGTTGCACCAATGTACCTAACCATAAACATCAATGCCTTTCTTAAAATCAATACACATGTATATATTTTAAAACCTGCATATTTAGTTAATATTGCCTGCTAACATGAATTTATTTTAGCTAGGGAAATTGTGTCACTTCTCTTGCGTTCTGTGCAAGCAGAGTCAGGGTATATGCAGCAGTTTGGGCTGCCTGGCTCGTAACGAACTGTGTGAAGACCATTTCTTCCTAACAAAGACCGTAATTAATTTGCCGGAATTGTACATAATTATGACATAACGTTGAAGATTGTACAATGTAACAGCAATATTTAGACTTAGGGATGCCACCCGTTAGATAAAATACGGAACGGTTCCGTATATCACTGAAAGAATAAACGTCTTGTTTTCGAAATTATAGCTTCCGGACTTTACCATATTAATGACCTAAGGCTTGTATTTCTGTGTGTTATATTATAATTAGGTCTATGATTGGATATAACAGTATGACTGAGCGGTGGTAGGCAGCAGCAGGCTCGTAAGCATTCATTCAAACACCACTTTCCTGCATTTACCAGTAGCTCTTCGCTGTGCTTCAAGCATTGCGCTGTTTATGACTTCAAGCCTATAAACTCCCAGGATTAGGCTGGCAATACTATAGTGCCTATAAGAACATCCAATAGTCAAAGGTATATGAAATACAAATGGTATAGAGAGAAATAGTCCTATAATTCCTATAATAACTACAACCTAGAACCTCTTACCTGGGAATATTGAGACTTGTGTTAAAAGGAACCACCAGCTTTCATATATTCTCATGTTCTGAGCAAGGAACTTAAATGTTAGCTTTTTTACATGGCACATATTGCACTTTTACTTCCTTCTCCAACACTTTGTTTTTGCATTATTTAAACCAAATTGAACATGTTTCTTTATTTATTTGCGACTAAATAGATTTTATTGATGTATTAAGTTAAAATAAAAGTGTTCATTCAGTATTGTTGTAATTGTCATTATTACAAATATATATATATATATATATTGGCCGATACATTTTTTGGTCCTCCAATAATCGGTATCGGCGGTGAAAAATCATAATCGTCGACCTCTAATTTCAATACTGTGTAACTCCGGTAGGGCAACATCTGAAAAATAGCGCCTACTTGGTTAGTGTGTACTGGGGCTCGAGGTGCTCAACCAGTCAGCGAAAGCCAACATCATCCACAACAGAGAACAGTTGATTGTCAAGGGCAATGAAAATCCATCATCTTGACAATGGATTTCGCCTTTGAGTTGTCTCGCTGAATTTTTTTACTCTTTCAAATGACTGCTCGACTTGAACTTGTTTGGTTGTTGGAAGTGTCTGCTTAGTAATTTTCTGCTTTTGTTCTGTGTAGCGCTGTATTTTTCGTGGCCTCATTACGTCATCTACCTATGTTTTATAGGTATGCACGTCAGCATTGACATTGGTTTTGCACATCGGTGTTAACCTAGACAATCGGCCAATGTCGATGTTGGCATTTTTAGCTAATATCGGCCCGATTCCGATATGCTCACCGATATATCGTGCATCCCTACTATTTACTTTTAGTCCACTATACTCCTAAAGAAAACATGTACTTTGTACTCCCATGTATTTTCCCTGACACCAAATAGTGTGTTTGTACATGATGTCTGAGCGTTGGGAGTGTGCCCTTGTACGTCCGTAAATAAAATAAAAAAACAAGCCATTTGTGCCTGATGGTTTGCTTAATATACTGAACAAAAATATAAACACACATGTAAAGTGTTGGTCCCATGTTCCATGAGCTGAAATAAGATAGCATACATTTTCCAAAAAAGCTTATTTCTCTCACATTTTGAGAATACATTTGTTTACATCCCTGTTAGTGAGCATTTCTCATTTGCCAAGATAATCTATCCACCTGACAGGTGTGGTATATCAAGAAGCTGATTAAACAGCATGATCATTACACAACTGCAGCTTGTGCTGGGGGACAATAAAAGGCCACTCTAAAATGTGTTTTTTCACACAAGTTTTGTCACACAACACAATGCCACAAGTTGAGGGAGTGTGCAATTGGCATGCTGACTGCAGTAATGTCCTCAAGAGCTGTTGCCAGATAATTTCATGTGCATTCCTCTACCAAAGGTTGTTTTTGAGAATTTGGCAGTACGTCCAACCGGCCTCACAACCGCAGACCAAGTGTAACCATGCCAGCCCAGGACCTCCACAATCGGCTTCTTCATCTGCTGGATCGTCTGAGATCAGCCACCCGGACAGCTGATGAAACTGTGGGTTTGCACAACCGAAGAATTTCTGCACAATCTGTCAAAAACCGTCTCAGGGAAACTCAATGGGCCGACTTCAATGGGCAAATGCTCACCTTTGTAGAAGTGTGCTCTTCATGGATTACTCCCATTTTCAACTGTACTGGGCAGATGGCAGACAGAGTGTATGCACTCGTGTGGACGAGCGGTTTGCTGAACAGAGTGACCCATGGTGGCGGTGGGGTTATGGTATGGGCATGCATAAGCTAAGGACAACGAACACAATTGCATTTTATCGATGGCAATTTGAATGCACAGAGATACCGTGACGAGATCCTGAGGCCCAATGCCATGCCATTCATCCGCCTCCATCACCTCATGTTTCAGCATGATAATGCACGGTCCCATGTCGCAAAAATCTGTACACAATTCCTGGAAGCAGAAAATTTCCCAGTTCCTCCACGGCCTGCATACTCACCAGACATGTCACCCATTGAGCATGTTTGGGATGCTCTGGATCAACGTGTACGACAGCGTGTTCCAGTTCCCGCCAATATCCAGTTACTTTGCACAGCCAAATGTGTCCCGTTGCATGAAGCAAATGGGGGTCACACCATTTTTATCCACACCCCCTACCTTTTTTTAAGGCATTGTCCAACAGATGCATATCTGTATTCCCAGTCATGTGAAAACCTTACGATAAGGCCTAATGAATTTATTTAAATTGACTGACTTGCATAAACAATGCAAAAAAAGCTAAAAGTAACCCAAGGTTACTCATTAAGTACAAAACAAGCAACCCTGCTCCTAAATCCATGGCACACCAGCCCCATAACTCAGTAAAACACTTGAAATTGTTGCATGTTGCGTTTACATTTTTGTTCAGGATATAAGGAATTTTACTCAAGTATGAAACGGTTGTAGTTTTACCACCACTGATATGTATATATGCACTGCACAACCTATGGATTCTGAACCCATTAAATTGGGTATCGGCCTACCCAGTGACACACACACAGAACACAACTTCGTAGAGTTTACACAAATATTAGCGTCTTAGCTCTTATTGCAGGGCTTTGACTGGGGAAAATCACCTCCCCAGTTAGTCTATCATGCGTATTGAAACTCATATTGCACTCTACAGCCTAACCCAGCGTTTCTCAAACTCGGTAACCCAAAGGTTGCACATCTTGGTTTTGGCCCTAACTCTAGACAGCTGATTCAAATTATCAAAGCTTCGTGATTAGTTGAAACAGCTGTGTTGTACTAGGGCAAACACCAAAATGTGCATCCATTGGGATCCTGAGGAACGAGTTTGGGAAACCCTGGCCTAACCTATGGATTGTGCACCCATAAAATGTATCAGCCTACTCAGTGACACCCACAGAACAAAAATCTGTAGAGTTTACACACATATTAGCGTCTTTTGCGCAATACAAGCCAAGTTGGGAGTTGATTTTCTACAGTCAAAGTCCTGCAATAAGAGCTAAGATGATAATCTTATGTTATGTTCTGTGGGTGTCACTGGGCATGCTGATACCCCATTTCATGGGTGCACAATCCATAGATTAAGCTGTACAGTGCATATTAGTTGAATGTAGTCCAATTGTGGCAGGATTCCACTATTTGTATACATTTCAATTAGGGGACTTTTATTTTGAAAGCAAACCACTGTTGTTGCTCACGCTAATGTTTTTCACTACACACTGGTGAAAAAACCAATGCATATGCTTGAGACAGCAGGTGCCCGTGCTTTTCAAACACTCATTTGCATTGCTAATGTAACAAAGCCACAAGCCCAGTTTTGTGCAGGCTAGCCTAAAATAAACGTTACCGAATTATTTTAAACTTATGTTTTCCTCTCGAAATGTTTGGGCTATTGCCTATGTAAGAGAATTCAACCCGTTAATTTAACCACAACAACAGAAATGATTTCCAAGTTGTAGCCAAGACGCATTCCGAACAATAGATGGGCTGCCCTATTGAGAAAGCTGTCCCGCGTTATAACGCGTAAATGCATCATCACTGGCAAAAGTAATGTCGAGGGAAAAAAATGCTTTGTAGCCATCTTTTCGATGAATGAGTCAATATTACATTCATATAATCCTGGAATCAACACATGCGTGATTAGTAATATGAAATCCTCACTGATAAAAAAAAAAAAACAACAGCGCCACATTCCCAACAAATCCAGCGCTTGTCTATTCTCTTAAAATGTTTTCCCTCTCGTGAGAGATCACATTTGTAAAAACGGAATTAAGGTCATACTTGGCCCCGTTAAAATTCACACTTGAATGCCCTTAAATTATAACGTGTAAGGAGGCAGTCTGGCGAATGGGAGTGGAAGTTGATTTAATGAGGAGCCTCAGGTCCTCAGGCACCAAAGTACGTTTTGGAGCGCACAATTGTCTTCCCAAACAAGTGTCTATCGAACCAAAGCAATGCCAGAAAAAGACAAACATTTAATTTATGTAGGCTATCCAGAGTTGAGATGCACCGAGCGCGCACGTTCACCCATCAACAGCCTGTTCATAGTCCCTCAACGTTAAGATCCTTCAACAAAAACCAAGCTGTGCTGCCCATCCAAGATCTTCATCATCAATAGCCAGCCATATTGTATGACTAAAAAGGTTAATCAAACGGTTAATGTAAATCGCATAAATTAATCATCATATGCATTTAATAGCTTATTTAACAAACAGGCTACAAGAAAAAAACGAATAATCTCTGCAAACCTTGTTTCGTGTGGCTAAATCCGTTTCTGTGTGCGGGAGAAAGGTAATAAACTGCTCCAGACGGGAAAAGACACAAACTAAATCCCTGCTCGCATCCTCATGCCTTGAAGCAGCCAACCCAGTGTGGAGAATTGCGCGGGGACGTGAGGGTCGCGTTGGTATTAACAGACGCGCAGCTGCGGCTCCGCAAATACAGACCATCTAGCTCACCCGTTGCCCTTAGCAACCATGGAGATCACCCACCCCACCCCCACTACTAAGCGGGTTAATTTTAGTAATTTAACCTTTATTTAACTAGGCAAGAGGGTTAGAGTACGGTTCGGATTTGTTTCCCCTCAGTAATTTGCCCAGTAGAGCGAAGAGCCACTTGCATTTGATATGCGTAAAATTGTGCGATTTAAAGCGCAAAGTCGTGTAATCTTAGGACAGGTTATCCTCCCATGTGCTCCCATTCCCATAATTTTGGTGTGCAGCCAACCGTTGCTTTGTATCTTAGTCTTGAACTCATGTGACTTGGGAACAATGGCCCTTCAAGCACATGAAGAACAATTGACACCTCAAGTGGATGAACTGTCCATTGGAAAGTAAATTCATTTAATCAATCACAATGTCCACCACCAATTAAATACACAGAGGAAAAGCCCTTTAATTACATGATTTTTCTTCTTCTGGAAACCATCTCTTGATTCCACACGATGTATCCGCCTTCGCCTCACCAATCAGCATTGTTCAGCCATGTTGGAGAGCCAAGTGGCCATTTGCTTGCCACACAGTGAGACAGCAACACAGAAGACAAATTAAGGTGTATGGAGAGAAATAGCCCATCACAAAAATTCCATCAGTGGGCCTGGGGCGCCAGAGCAAAGGGAGGATGCAGTGGAACATTGTGCCGTGGGCTCAGGCAGTCTGTATGGATGCCATCATATCTGTCTGTGCCTGTCCATTTTCATATTGGACAACATTTGTCCCCTGGATAGAGTAAATTGTGCGCTACACTGGAAAAGCATTGCTGCGTGATTCATATTTTATAAGACAGTACATCTGCGAGGACTTGGTCTCTTTCGTTCCCTGAGCCTTCATTTCCTTGTGGAGGATGCCAGCATGTCTATCTGTGCAGGCTAGGCTACACTGCTGGCTTTGAGTCAGCAAGGCATCCATTTAATGTTTAAGGGCACAGGGGGCATGGTGCAGCCGAGCTAGCCCCGTGTCATGCATGGCTCCATGTGAAATCCTCTCCTTATATGGGATGTTGCATCAAAGGGTTTAAGAAAGGTGCAGACATTAGCTGAAGCGGGAATTCAGAATGTTACCAAAGTTTGGCACAATAAATAATTTGGTGGGCATGGCTTGGTAGGGTGGAGGATGGCACCTCTGTTACAGTAGGTGGAGTTTCTACCATCTATGCTTCCTCAACAACAATACACAGTGGGCTCTTCCCAGTAGCCCTCAGTTAGCTGTTCTTTTTGGGGTGGTCATTTATCTCCAGAGTGGGGTGTTTGTCTTTTGTGTGGGATCACCCGCTAGAACTGCTGGCTCTCCTATGCCTCTGACCAGCTTAGGCAGGTTGGAGCCAACGTGCCTGAAATATTTCATCATTCCTTCCCCTCCATCACTGGCTGATCCAATCAGAGAATACATTATTTTCAGCCGCTATCCGAGTGAGCAAATCCCAATGTCATTTGGATGTCGCAGACAGGCAGAGGGAAAGCTGTCTGTGCCTGGAGAGGCTCTTGCCGCCTCTGGTGACGTGTGTGTAAGGTAATGACATATTTTCCATTCAAGGGCTTGATCATAAATAACACCCATTCAGATGCACCACTACATTTCAGTCATTTAGCAGACACTCTTATCCAGAGTGATTTACAGGAGTAATTAGGGTTAAGTGCCTCACTCAATGGCACACCGACAGATTTTTCACCTAGTCAGCTCAGGGATTCGAACCATCAACATTTCGGTTACTGGCCTAAAGCTCTTAACCGCTAGGCCACTTGTCACCATAACAGTCAGTACAAATTAAGTTCCAACCTACAAGGGATGGGAGCTTTGAACAGTGTTAAAGTAATGGCTTTAGTTTTTGGCATTCTGTATCGGATGTCTGTCTGCTCTCAGACCCAGACATCCCACAGCCAGCAGACAGCAGAGTCCCTACAGGGACTGAAACATAAAAACAAATGTCCCCCAAGCGGAGGGATTTCAGTGTGAACACATTTAAGTGAAGCCTCACTAATGCCAGGCGACAGCGTGTGCATGTATGTCAGGCTCACACTTCCTGTCAACTCCATTTCCCGGTCTCTTGTCCAGGGTGACAAGGTCTTATTTTAAGAAGCCGGTTTCTGCAGCCTGATGACCAGCACGTGCTCTGACACCCAGCCGTAAACACACTGGCTCGGATGCGCTGGCAGCCAATCTAATTGCATCTGCAGCCCCTTCATTTACTGCAAATAGATTTACAATAGGCCGACATCACTATCTATAAAAGTATGGTGTTAGAAGGATTAAGCCTTCCATTTAATCAATGTGGACTGCAGAAACAATGACGAACAATGGGAAGACCATGGAGGAGGAGTCAGGGTTAAAAAGAGGAGGGGGGGGGGGGGGTACTTTTCAATGCCTGTGCTTTGATGCATGCCTCGGTCAGCCTCCGAATATTTCTCACAAGACATCCATTCAGACGAATTACAACAGAGTGGAGGCGATAGGGAAGGGGGAATTTATCTGGGCTAACAGTCATTGTCAACTGAAGTAGCCTAGGCACTGGAATGAAAGAGTGCTCAAAATCGTATCCATCTTAGGAGAGAGCAAGGCAGTGCAAAGATATGTTTTTTCATCTGGCCGATTTGAGGCATCCATTAGCATTTAGACCGAAAATGTTTGGGTTTTGATGTGCGGAGTCCTCCACTCTCTTTTTGGGTCCATTTAGGTAATGGCACTTTCCACGGTACATTAATCTGTGTAATTAGGTTTGAGCCACACTCTCCTCTGAAACAGATCGTGACGGGCCATGGTATCTCTTTTTTTTTTTGCAGTTCCTGCCCTGGAGGAAAATATGTGGAATGCTTTATTATTTTTTATCATCTGAATTCAGTGCTCATCGAGAGCAGGGAGGAAGCAATGGAGTACATGACTGTTTGACAATGTTGACTGATGGACCCGCTGATGTACTGTGATTCACTGATGAGGCAAATATGGAACACACCTCTGGTTATCTATCCAAATGAGGGAGGTGGTTTGCTTCCTCTGCGTTGTCAGACCATCCCAATCAACCTTCCCATAACCAGACAAACCAATGATTGGTTAAACCATAGACTATCATCCCATACCTCAACCAACGGCCACTTCAGAGTTCATCCGCACCAAAATGGATGCCCTGACTGTGTCTTCACACGTCCATCCACCACCACCTGTAGGTGTCTTATGGGCACGTCTCCCCGCATCGGTGTTCACAATGCATTTAGATACTTCATCTGGATGTCCAGGGAACGGTCCACACACACACACAGCACAGAAAGCTGACCTTTCTAGATGTGCCGACTGGTTGTGTCGCTCACAGCAGAGGCCACGTTGACGCCACTGCTCATGCATGGGAGACTTTGACGTTGCAGCTGTCATAGCCACCCAATACTACAACAATCCTGTCCTGAAGTGATGCCTTCCCAGGGATTTCCCTATAATCTCTTTATGTGTGCACAACCTGTCAATCTCAATCATGGCTGTTGTTGTGCCAGCCTCCCGCTGAGGGTTGGATGGGAGGGGTGTGATGTGGGGCCCTGGCCAATGGTGATCCATTCTGTTGATTAGCTGCATGCTATCTCCCCCCACCAGTGCTAGGCTGAGGGCAGAGATGCGATGGGGAACAACCATGGATTTAGCCATTGTGACATAGGGTAGGGGACCGGTCACAGAATACCTATGGAACAACAGAGCTACACAACTGTGAAACACCATTTTGTTAGTCAATCCCTCTGCCAACCCTAGTGGATGTGAAAAACCTCTTTCCACAGGTGGGGAACATGTGAACCCTGTGCCCTAAATCCCAGGAGGTCAACATGTGTGTATTCCTCCAACACTTGACATTTTCATTAGCTTAGTTGTAACCAGTAGTGTAAAGTACTTTAAGAACAAATTCTTCTTTTCAATGACGGTCTGGGAACAGTGGGTTAACTGCCTGTTCAGGTTACTAGTCTAACGCTCTAACCACTAGGCTACCCTGCCGCCATTCTGTCTCCACTTTGCAGGACAGAAAATGGTCCAATTCGCACCCTTACCAAGAGAAAATCCCTGGTCATCCATACTGCCTCTGATCTGGCAGACTCACTAAACACAAATGCTTTGTTTGCAAATTATGTCTGAGTGTTGGAGTGTGACCCTGGCTATCCATAAATTAAAAAGAAAATTGTGCCATCTGGTTTGCTTAAAGGAATTTTCAATTTGTACTTTTACTTTTGATACTTAAGTATATATAAAACCACATACTTTTAGACTTACTCAAGTAATTTTACTGGATGACTTTCACTTTTGATTCATTTTCTATTAAGGCATCTTTACTTTTACTCAAGTATGACAATTGAGTACTTTTTGTCCACCATTGTGTGTAGTGCAGAAAGCAGGATGAAGGAGTTACTCACTAAATATCCTGACAACTAGCCAAGTGAGCCAGCATGACAACACTCCCTCCCCTCCATATTGTTTTTTTTTTTTTACATGTAGACATACTCTGACAAATATGCAAATATTAAATATGTGATATGAGAAAGTTGATACTTTTATAGCTGACAATTTAAATCAGACATAAAATTCAAGGCAAAGGATGGAGTAAAGTAAAGGATTTCAACTCAGGAAGCCCAATGGCTTGTGCAGTTTGGTTTGTGTTGTGATTCAATTAACTTGTTTTTCTTATTTACAGTGCTAACAATGCCTCCTTGTTAGAGCTCTGTTGGAATTTTGGCCAGCTTATTCACAAGAGCAGCTTCACAATAACATACATTTTTTTGCTTCTCTTAAGTTGAGGTAAGATACTGTATAACCTGTGATATATAGTGGGAACACTTCAGGCAAGGCTTCTATTGAGCGTAGAGACTTGTAGTACTGTCTGTCTATGCACTTTCTTTCTGCAAGGTCAGTTGCTCCTTCTGGAGTCCAAACTTCAAATAGTTAGCCTGATCATTGCAGTCCTTCTCAGGAGCCGTCTCAAAACTCAGTTGGCGATGGTAACTAACGTGAGTCATGCTAGCTCATACTTATATATTTATTTATTTCATAGGCTCTGAAATATACTGCTGGTGCTTTAGCAGGAATATAGCAAAACAAATCACTTTGCTGCAGAGAACCATATCCACAGAGAAAAAAAAATAAAGTTCCTTTCATCTCAGTTTTTACTAGATTGGCCTAAAAACATTGGCCAGTACTGTACAGTTAGAGAAGGATTCAGGGACAAATCCAGGGGAATAATGCAGACATTCTTCACACTGGCTTTTACAGTACGCACACTTGCTGTGCAAATGGTACATCAGTGTCAGTGCCTTAGAAGTCAGCTGGAAAGGTCTGTTTACTCAGAATGTCTCGGGGGACAAGTCTCATTTACTCAGCAGACACCCGTTTCTCCACTGGGCCCGCAATGCTTGTCCTTCAAGGGATAATAGCAGCATTTACTTGTTCCGTTTTTACAGTCATATGGCCGGTGGCACCAGATCCCCGGCAGTATATCTCGGTCCAGAGTCCAATCTAGCGTGCCGTGCCCTTCCGTCTTTACACAGGTCCTAAATTATGTTGTTAACAGTTGTGCCAAACACACAAACCAGCAATTTGCTCTCTATAATCGACTCCCCCTCTACTAGTCATTAGGAAAACAGGACAAAACAACCAAAAAGCATAGATTGAAAACATCACAATTTGCCTCATTAGCATGGGTGAACTGAGTGGCCCTGTTAATCAAGACTATGTCTCCTCTTTAGCCACACAATCCTGATTCCCTGACCCTATGCATCAGAATTCACTTTCACTGGCCAGCCATGGACAGGTCATCTGGAAATTCTTCCGACATTCACTCATTTGCGTACTAATTGAATTTATAACATTCCTGGGTGCATTTTTTGCATGCACCAGCACAAAACCCCCTTTCAGTTCACCCACTAGCCCAGATACTTACAGGCCGTCGCACTATGGCAAAAATCAGAATCACACGACATACCATTCCACACACACACACACACACACACACACATTCCATAGTAGAAGAAAAATAGATCTATACTCCTCTGTTCACACTGTTCTTTAATTTCATGACGCATGTACAGATCTTGAACTCCACATATATAAAAAAAAACAAAAAACAAAAACAGGAATCTTTTACTGTATAAAGGGGAAGTTTAAAAATCATCCATGAAAATGCAAGAAGCTGAGGAATCTGATTTGAAGAAATCTGATTAGTTACACTTCGCTACATTTCCACGCTGATACACACTGGATGGACAAGAATCAAAACTCTGTGCAAACACTCCCCCACAAACAAACACACACACCTACAAGCATAAGGCAGACATATTCCAACATTTTCAGATGAGCTGCATGTACCTCACATAATATTATGGAGTTTTGATCCATTCACTTCTTAAGACTGACATATATTTTTTTTTTTTTTTTTTTTTTACACCTTTATTTAACCAGGCAAGTCAGTTAAGAACAAATTCTTATTTTCAATGACGGCCTGGGAACAGTGGGTTAACTGCCTGTTCAGGGGCAGAACGACAGATTTGTACCTTGTCAGCTCGGGGGTTTGAACTCGCAACCTTCCGGTTACTAGTCCAACGCTCTAACCACTAGGCTACCCTGTGACATACGGATGAGATCCAGGATTGCATCCACTATGTCAAAAACATAGCCATAAACCATTACATAACACATACAGTATGTTTAGAGGCTTACACGGTCTTCACTGGCCTCAGATGAGTTGCCTTTTGCCTGATTGTTTTCCAGCTGGACCCCGTTGGCGTCGCAGCAGATGTAAAAGAAATTCATTGAGTATATACGAACGACCCACGCACATGCAAACAAGGTCTCACCCACAGCGGCAGCACAAAAGGAGTGCTAATTTATCCTAAGTGCATTAACCAGGTCACCTATCCCATTGACCTACAAATGGGTTATCTCTGCAAGTCGCCCTAGTAAATCCGAACTCGGGCATTCAGTATTATTCATTTGAGGAAACCCCATGTGAAATGGAGAGCTTGGGACTAACGATTACCTGCAAATAGATGATTCTGAGATAATTGGCTTCAAAGTTCCAAACCCTCAATGGTTTGAAAGGTGTCAGCAATGTTTGTCTGATATTCTTTTGAATTTAACAAGATTGGGGTGTTGAGTACTATATGGGTAGAGAACATTGAACAGAACAAGGCTTGATCAATAACTCAATTTGGACAAAAATGCAGATCGAACCAATAGTCCCAAGCTCTTGCAATATAGAGTGCAGAATAAATCGAAAGCTCTCTCTAGCTTTGACATAATAAATATTGATATACAGATCATTTCAAATGCCCAAAAGAGAATTGCTCAAAGTATTTGCTGTCATTAAGTCGTCCATATAGATTATAATCACCACATAAATAAGTTACAAATCCATCATGACAGACCAATCAACTAAAGTGCTACCCTGGCATAGTAAGACATTATGAATGCCATTAGAGAGCGTTATAAAATGAGGCCTATTAAGTCATGAGCTACTTCTGCCAGCAGGCTGGTGGAGGGATTCAGATAATAAATACCAAGGCCACATTTTTATTGGGCCTAATAGTTCTTAATTTCTCTCATTTCTCATACGGCCTCCTTGTTAATGCCTTACTCATGGTTTTGAAATGGAAAGGCTTTCTGGGACTGTCCCCCCTGAATAAGGTGTGTTCAGGGCTCACCACGGATTTAATGTGACCACCTTCTGGGACACTTTTGTCCCTCATGTTGGCGGGGGCCCGTTGACGTAGCTCAGGGCCAGTTGGAAGGTGCGGGCAAGGGAGTTGGAGCGGTGGCACTCTGGGTCCATGAAGAGTGTTGTGGGCCAGACCAGCAGGGCTAGGAACACAGCCAGCAGGATGACCAGGAACACTGGGCTCCTCAGAGTCTTTAGTGCCCCCAGGGGCCACGAGCTGCACTGGGTTTGTCTGTCAGGGCACTCATTTGGCCTAGAGGAGGAGGGAAATGGATAGAAGGAGCATGATAGAATTACAAAGTCTCAGCATCGTTGAAGTCAGGGGTTGTTATTGACCTTGGGGACTGGGAGTGTGTGCTGTTTTTAATGTCTATAAAATCACATGGAGTGAGATTTGCTATCATCTTCTAATTGGTATTGAGTGGAATATCAAATGTCACGACGGGTACTTGCAGTGTTGTAGTTATGAAAGTTAAGCCTATTTGAGTGTATCTACGTATAATAAGTAAAAACTATGATAGTACAGTAATATAAGTTTAACCAAAGCATTGAATATTAAAACATATAGGCTACGTTTACACAGGAAGACCAATGCTGATCTTTTGCACAATTATTGGCAAAAGATCTGATTGGTCAAAAGATCAGAATTGGTCTTCCTGTTTAAAGGCAGCCAAAATTTACACGTGAATACCACTTTACTCACAGTTGCTCACTATGGACCACCTCCCATGAGGCATTGCAGTGCAGCTCTTCCTCTGGAGACTGGCAGATAAACAGGGGAATCAACAGAGAGGGACTGTGTGTGTGTGTGTGTGTGTGCGCACACACACACACACACACACCCCCCCCGACAGGGGATGCATTCATTTTGGCCTCTGCTCTGTAGGCCTATACAACATTTTACAAGGCAGCTGGCAAAGGTTTTTACTTTTAGTGTGATCTGCATGCATACAACCTGCCATCTTCATAAATAATGTGATACTGTTACCTGTGGGTTTGATTGAAGTCTACAAGTCATCGTATCAGACTGGAGCTGGAGGTCACATGACTGTGAATTGCAGGCGGCCAAGCACAGCTTCTGGGCGTGTGTCTGAACAGCAATGTCCCCAAGACTGTGGCTTCCCTCAGAGCAACAAGCACACTGACACACAGCAACAGCAGTTTGGGTTACGGCACAGGCTAGACTCATTCTACATGCAGTGTTTCTATGCAACAAAGGCCAATTGTAAATGAAAAGAGACGTCGAGACGTGGTCCAATGAGGTTCCCGTGCACCCACCCCCCCACCCACCCCCCCCCCCCCTCCCCCTCTCTCTCATGGGACCAAACCACCAGCGCCTCTATCCACTCACTGGGTTCTGACGACCGCTCGTGGCCTATGGTGTGTCTTTATTCGCTCGTCTGCAATTACAACAGACATAAAAAAAAAATCCAGTTAACGCTAGAGCGTTCCGCCGTCCTTGTAAAGCTGCCAATTAAGCCACGAGCGCAAAGAAATTACAAGAACCCCTTTGAATTGGAAAAGTTTCCTCTGCAAGGTTTGAGGCTTTGCAGTGAAATCAGGCTTTCCATCAGCACAGCGATTCACTTTCTTATGGACGTGTCCCCCTCTGGCGAACAGAATGCTTTAGTCAGGCTGGGCTTCAGACAGCTTAATTAGAAAGTAAAAAGCACCCTCCACAAAAAAAAAACAGAAGGGAAATGTTCCTGGGCTGTTTCTGTTCTGGTGACACTTAAAACGTGGCCTCTGCTACACCGATATATTTATAAATCTCAATTTTATTGTTTTGTTTACGAGTGAGACGAGGTATAAGATACTCTTTGTAGGCGGTGACACTTCCAAAATAGTGGGCAATGAATTTAAAGCTGCATGCAATGACACAAAACACAAAAGTGTGGATGAGTCTATGGATATTCACTTTGGTCGTGATGCCACCGAATTCTCCATGCATTTCTGCAAATATTGAAAAGGAAAGTCGATTCCTAGAGCTCATCACAGTATAATTTGTATTTATTTTTTTATTTAAAAAAGTGAGCCTTTTCCACAAAGTTGGTCTGCATAGAACCAAACACCTTTGTGTGTATGTCTCACTATACATGCCCCTCTGGACCAATGCTGGTAAAGAGGAACATAAGCAGAATCTAATCAGTGTGGAAGGTCAGCAGTCTTGGAGGCTCCAAGGCACATCTTCTCAGCCGTTCCAGAAAGCTACACACACACGTGAAGATTCTCACGTGATGCAGTACGCCGCTCAATGAAGGCTACTGTTGCTAGCAGCTCATTCCTCCAACTTTACTCGTTTGACTGCAGAGGCTAAAATTTTTTGGGTGTGGGCAAAGTCAATGTCCTCAAAGGATCAGAGGGTTTCTGTCTAAGTCATTATTTCCACCAATTAACTGAGACGACAATGAATTCTAATTTGGAGGAGATATGGGTCAGAGGGGACACTAGATCAGTCTTAAAAAGGCAGAGGAGTTTTACTGGGTTTAAGGCATACCTTCCCAGTACTGTCGGTCTGGACAGCCTTGGAGTAGGCTCTGTGCTGTTGGACCGAAAGGACCCTAGTGGGGACGGTGTGGCCACGCGTCTGTCCCAGCCAAGCGCTGATGCGAGCAGGGTCAAAGGTCACAGGCTCCGGGGAGGGTCCATCGGGCGTGGAGGTCGTCCAGCGGCCAGAGAGTAGAGGTCTGTCATCTCTGACACTCTGGGTTGTGGGAGGTGAGAACACCTCTGGACCTGCATACTCAAACCTCTCCAGACTCTGGAAACACCAGCCACAAGTGAGGATAGATTGTGTAATTTTACCTGGAATGAACTAACACATTTCATTGAGGTTTTCTGCTTTAATATGCAAAATCCTCAGAGGCTTTGATGTCTTTATATTGCTGGCTTAATCAGATGCTAAAAATCAGTCCTACACTAATGTATCTTCCACTATTAATTCCAATGGGTTTTGGTTTGAGTTCAACAGCAGTGCAACACAATCAGCATTATATTAGTCTCACCAGCAAAACAAAACTTCTCCCTACTGACACCGATGATAATGGAAGTATTGGCTTTAGGGTTAACTAGAAACAGAGCACTAAGATTGCTTTCACTCTAACACACACACATTTTCCACCTCTCGCACACACACACACACACACACACACACAATAACTCCTTGTTAATCAAATTGAACAACAACATTGTGACTCATCATAATTTCAATGGATCATTTGTTTCACCCTGACAGGCGGCTGCACATACTTCAGTATACACCAAATTCTTTTGCCGGTTGAACATAAGTTTACATTCCTGATAATTTTGCAAAAACATGTTGACCTGCCTCTGAGCCTAAGGGAACAGTGGCCGAGCGAAGAGCCAGAATACAGATCAGTAGGAGGAGCTACTCACCATGTCCTCTGCTGCGCTGTTATTTAGATCAGACTGAGAGCCTATGGAGCTGAGGTAACTCTGCCTCTTCACACCATCTCTGGCCAATGGCTTCTCTCGACCTGTTTGAACGACACAAGCACACCTCAAATCTGGTGCCAAGCCTCACCGACGCACATCGGAAACAACGACAGCGTCAATCACTTAAAAATGTTCCAATGGTATCCCAATGTTTGAGGATAGAACATGTGGATTATTCTAGAAGCTTCATTAACTTTTAATTTTAATCCATTGTAAATTGTTTCATTGCCTACCTGTGTGGGCGCTGAAATATGACAAGTCAGCGTCGTATTGGGAGACGGGGCCCCCGATGTCGACGGAGGGGTCCCACTCCAGCACCATGTGGTCCAGGTTGGGGGGGTTCCGCTGGTCTGGGGCGCTGCTCTTCTCAAACACACCATCCTGCTCCAACAGGATCTCAGATGGACAGCCGGAGTCAGAGGCTTGAGTCAGTACCCAGTCATCCTCATACACCTGACATAGGGAGGAGGGAGCAAAGGAGGAGGTATAAGCGGAAGGTAATAACGATAAGGAAGCTATAAAAACACACTACTGGTAGAGTTGTTCTCGGTGTTTGGCCTGCAACAGCAGATCAGAGCCAAGAGAGAAATTGACATTTCACAACCCAAAAACCACCTCGCTTTTCTTCACTAGCTTCCTGTAAACCATATATGCCTTTCAGAACAGCGGACAGAAGCTTAGAAGAGCAGGGTCTTAGAGTGGCAGGTGCAGTTAAAGATACAGGTTAAGCAGACCATACCAGTCTCATGCTGAGCAGGCGTGTGTGCAGACGGCCCACTCCCTCAAATACTTGGGCACAGTAGAGCAGCAGCTCCTGCAGCCCCGCCTCGATGTCTTGGGCGTCCTCTGGCTCGCTCCTCTGGATTAGCGCCTCACCCCGCTCCAGGAGACAGTTCAGACGCCTCGCATTCTCCCCCACTGCCTCCTGGAAGGTCTGAGGTCACACACACACACACACACAGCACAGTCAAATCAGAGAGGAGACATTTACCAGGGGAGAGGCCTGGTACTGGCATCTGGTAGCAGCAAGTCAGGGACAGTTAATGGGAATTACAGATAAATTACCAGGTAAAGCAGACGCAAAATTATGTTAGGCACAAGTGAGGACCGCTGATTACGTAGTCAGATTACTTAGCTGGTCAGTCCTGTCCAGTACAGTCCCAGGCCATGTCCTTTACCTGCAGCTCCCGCATCTTGTCACAGGTGTCCCTTCCAGAGAAGTGTTCCACCTCGGTCAGCCTAAGGTCCATGTCAGCAAGCCACACAGCCATCTCCTCCCTCTGGCCCTCAAACTCCTCCCGCTGGGACACACGGTGCTGGGGGAGGTGCAGGAGAAGACAGGGTAGGAAAGAGAGCATGTGAAGCGGGGGGGAATTGGATGTAGCGCAAAAAATAAATGTCCCCTATATACACTGCCTTAGACATCTTGTGCCTTCTACCTTGAGTCTGCGGCAGACACTCTCAACGGTTCCGTGTAGGCGGTCCCAGCGCTGACCACAGTCCTTGGCCATGCCCAGCAGGCGTGACCGCATGGCCCCATCAAAGAGCCTGGTCAGGGTCCTGTTCCTAAGGGTCAGACTGTCCAGCTGCACTAACCGAGCCCCAGCCTGGGTCCTCAGGCTCTGGGAGGGGAGAGCACAACAACTGGGGGTTTAGATAGAGACTTGTTGTTCTGTCTGTTCTATTATACAGGTGAACAAAACAGTGCCGTAATAACACCACCAACATGGGGCTTTAGACGGCCATTAGACAGCCTGATCTGGTCACTTTTACCTCAAATTTCTTGAGCTCCTCCTTGGCAGTAACAAAGAGCACATTGGCAGATCTCGGGGAGTCGGCAGACTTCTCAGCCAATTGGAGCCAGTCGCCGAGAGAGGAGCACTCCTTCATGAACTCATGCCATAGCACCCATTTTCTTTCCAGCCTTTGTGAGATAAAAACAAAGGCCAGACTGGTAAACAGAAAAGCACATTGATTAGGGTAGTATGGTTCACTGCTAGGAGAGACTGCAGAATCACCCCGTAGATCAATATAATCTACTATCCATTAATTAACTGTCCACGTTAATTAGGTCTTAATCCTTCAAGTCAGCAAATACACATGAGAAAACCCCATAGGGGATGAGAAAACAAATGTGTTGAGTTAAGAAAGGGGACTTTTCTGATACACACTTACTGGACACATCCATCCAGAGACAGGCTTCCATCTTGGATCAAGCAGCTTCCCAGTGGCAGACAGTCTTGGGGCTCCTCACCGATATCTAGAAGAGGAAGGAAATGGGACTCAGAAAGTAGGGGCTCAGTGTGCTCTAGGATCAGGTCCAATCCCAAGGGGCTGTTCACAGACTGGGTAGCGACTCGACGTTCATCCTCCTCCGACATTATGTCACTTCCAATGCTGCAGGGACAATGGTGTCCATGACTACCAGCTGGGAGTTGCACCTCCACATGCATCTTGGGCTCCACCTGTCACCTGGGCAGCTCCACCTGTTTGGGGTGGGAAAGTGTCGCTGCATTACAACACTCCGAAATGAGGGAACAATCACAACACATATACCCAATGCAATTAATTTGAAAGCATTTTTCACACGAACGTGTAACAATGTCTATAGTATGTTATCAGATGGAACCTACATGCTTTCAATGCACTCCGTAAAAAGGTGCGATCTTTGAAGAAACTATAAATCAAGGGTTGGATGTCTTGGAGCACTGTGTTGGGTGAGCACCTGAGTTAACCCATCCGGGTTATTCATAGAAGTAATTACAAACAGAGTTCTGAATGACTACCCAGGAATTGAGAGAGACAGCGTAGATGGTGCGTAGCTGAATGCCTCTCCCAAAGTGTGGCAACTACCCGAATGGTCAAGAAGTAATTTTCTGGGCCATCTAATCGTTTTGTAGTAGCAATCCCTCTTATGAATTATGACTCAGCAGTCCCACACTTCAGACCATTCTAAAAAAGGGGTTAGGAGCTGAAAACAGAGGACGTTTTCACATTACAGACTGTTGGTTAGGAAACTAAAAACAGTAAAAGAGTAGTCTTTCAGTCCCGTCGATGTTGACATTAACCATTTCTGCCTGCCTCTAGAAAATAATACAACAAAAGATGAGGGTGTGTAATTAAACCAGTCTGAAACATGCACTTGTCTGGTCAGTGCATAGGAGATGTTGTACCCACCGTGACTATTAAAACCTACCCAGAAACCGTGGATGGATGGTGGCATTCATGCAAAACTGAAAGCGTGAGCCACCGCATTTAACCATGGAAATGTGACTGGGATTATGGCAGAATACAAACAGTGTAGTTATTCTCTCCGCAAGGCAATCGAACAAGTGAAATGTCAGCAGAAAAGTGGAGTCGCAATTCAATGTATGTGGCAGGGTTTACAAACAAAAACCAGCCACGTCACGGACACCAACGTCTTGCTTACAGACAAACTAAACACCTTCTTTGCCAGCTTTGAGGAAAATACAGTGCCACCGACGCGGCCCGCTACCAAGGACTCTGGTCTCTCCTCTGTGGCCGACGGACATGCTTCAATATGGCCGCCACTGTTCCGCAACCCAAAAAGGCAAGAGAACTAAAGGACTATCATGCACTTCTGTCATCATGAAGTGCTGAGTCTAGTTAAGGATCAGATCACCTCTACCTTACCTGACACCCGAGACCCGCTTCATTTTGCTTACCGCCCCAATAGATCCAGACGATGCAATCGCACTGCACACTCCTCTACCCCATCTGGACAAGAGGAATACCTATGTAAGAATGCTGTTCATTGACTATAGCTCAGAATTTAACACCATAGTAACCTCCAAGCTCATCATTAAGCTAGAGGCCCTGGGTCTCAACCCTGCCCTGTGCAATTGGGTCTTGGACTTCCTGACAGGCCGCCCCCAAGTGGTGACTGTAGGAAACACATCCACTTCACTGATCCTTAACACTGGGGCCCCACAAGGGTGCGTGCTCAGCCCGTTCCTGTACTCCCTGTTCACCCATGACAGCGTGGCCATACACGCCTCCAACTCAAACATCAAGTTTGCAGACGACAACAGTTGTAGGCCTGATTACCAACAACGAGAGCCTACAGGGAGGTGGTGAGGGCACTGAGTATAGTGTCTGCAAACCAACCTCAATGTCAACAAAACATTGGAGATGATCGTGGACCTCATGAAACAGCAGAGGGAGCACCCACCTATCCACATCGACAGGACAGCAGTGGAGAAGGTGGAGAGTTAAGTTCCTCGGCGTACATATCACGGACAAACTCAAATGGTCCACCCACAGACAGTGTGGTGAAGAAGGCGCAATAGCGCCTCTTCAACCTCAGGAGTCTGAAGAAATGTTGCTTGTCACCTAAAACTTTTACAGATGCACAATTGAGAGCATCCTGTCGGGCTGCATCACCGCCTGGTACAGCAACTGCACCGCCCACAAGCGCAAGGCTCTCCAGAGGGTGGCGCGGTCTACACAACGCATCACGGGGGGCAAACTACCTGCCCTCCAGGACCCCTACAACACCCGATGTCACAGGTAGGCCAAAAAGATCAAAGACAACAACCACCCGAGCCACTGCCTGTTCACCCCGCTATCATCCAGAAGTTGAGGTCAGTACAGGTGCATCAAAGCTGAGACCGAGAACCTGAAAAACAGCTTCTATCTCAAGGCCATCAGACTGTTAAACAGCCATCACTAACACAGAGGCTTGCTGCCAACATACAGACTTGAAATCATTGGCCACTTTAATAAATGGATCACTAGTCATTTTAATAATGTTTACATATCTTGCATTACTCATGTCATATGTATATACACACTGAATTTTAGATAATCTTGCCTATCCTTTACTTAGATGTGTGTGTATTAAGTAGTTGTGTAATTGTTAGATTACATGTTAGATATTGCTGCACTGTCGGAACTAGAAGAACAAGCATTTCACTACACTCGTAATAACATCTGCATGTGACCAATAACATTTGATTAGATTCATGCAGACCGGTCTGTTTAATCCTGGTTGTAGGCCCGGTCTGTTTAATCCTGGTTGTAGGCCCGGTCTGTTTAATCCTGGTTGTAGGCCCGGGCTGTTTAATCCTGGTTTTGTCTGTCATCTCTACAGTATAGTAAAGTATAATAGTTTCTCTTCCCTTCTTTCTCTCGCTTTTATTCAGTGATTGATGGCACATTGGGCAGCAGCCTGTGAGAACGTTTCAGAGTGGGCACAGGTTTCTGAGGCTGTCAGATCTTTAAATCGTGAATTATAAAACAGAAAAGATTGGCAAAAAGACTAACATTTATCTAAATACCATTTAGAGCAGTGATATTCAAAGTCGGGGTCGTGACCCCTAGTAGCATCACGGGGGAACTTCAGTGGCGTTACCAAAAACAAAACCTTACGAGTACAGATCATTGTATGGGACAACAAAATGTTTTTGAGAAAGATAATTGTATTTATTGGTTTCTTTCATTTTGATGTAATGAATTGATGGTCATTTGTTGATGTAAAAATGTAAATTTGTCATTCAATTTTGGGTGGGGTCGCAAATAATTATTGGGAGAAAAATATGGGCTCCCTGCGAGAAAAAAAAAACATTTGAATACCACAGATTTAAAAATGTATTTTTTGCATTCATTAGCTACGGAGGATACTTTTTGATGCAGTCTTCTCATTGTCATTCATAACTAATTTCCATGTTGCCATGCTTCAGGGCAGAAGGCATGTTGCCATGTGAAAGGAATGACAGCTCCTTCCAGGGGAAGTAGAACAGTGTGGAGGATGTTTCCAACACACATCACTGGCAATCTGCAATCCCACTTGTGAGAGTCCATCGACCCAACTGTCTAAACTTAGTATTCCTTTCAGATCCTCTTGAGGAACAGTCAGGATTGCAGAAGTTCTTTAGTCAGTGCAGAGATTTCACTATCAAGTTTGAACTCTTGGCAAACTTCTTACGTGGTTCTCAGTTTGTTCATTTGTGTGGCACAAAGACGTGAGAAACTCTCCATTTGAGCCAACCTGTCAGACAGTGACATGCCCACAACTAATGACTAAACTGAAGTCCATAGGTCACAGAGACTGCCAGGAAAAACGTTATGTAGGGCAGATGTGAGACCAGGCTGTCGGTGGAGTCTGAACTACTATCATGTGCGATACAGTTATGGACAACATCAATAAAAATGGAAAGGGATGATTATATGACCCAAAAGTAAATATTGCTTATCTTACGGTGACATGAAACAGGGAACACAAGGTTCACATGGTTACCACTGCGTTATGCCAACCCAATCTGCTCACATTACTAGTGTTGTCAATCAAAATGTCCCATAAACAACTTGCTTGAGATGCCCTGGAGACTTAACACTTCACAACAAATTACCACAGGACTGTTCTTTTCCATGACAGCCATTTTTTTTATGCAGTTAAATAGAAATCCAGATTGTGGAAGTAGCCTGTAGGCTCTTTAAGAATTCCCTCAGCCTTGGAGGCCGATAAACCACTTCTTCACACTTGTGTCCGGAAGAGTTAAGTGGGCACCACTGTTTCCCTGGTATAAAAAAAAGCCAAATAGATTTCCCCCGGAACATTACCAGGGAAAAGAGGTTAATCCGCGGAGTCAGTCTGCTATTCAGTCTTTGACAGAAAGTATCAACTGTCATTTGCCTAAACATTGACTCAACCTTCAGGTCACGTACTGCTGGCTACATGTTCTTATTGGGACAGTGTTCGGGGACAATAATTAATTGGCAATTGCATCCCTTTAGCCGTCTGACTTGTGGTGGACACAAAGTTTATAAGCAGCTGGGACAGGTCGTTCTTTGTCCGGGTGTGTGAAGGCAGCTCCTCTCCTCTTCTAATGGTGAAAAAAACCCACAAAAAAAAAACAGCTATTGGTATGCAGGTCCTATGCCCGGAGGAGAGGCTCAGGGCTGAACAGACCGAGGCACCACACTGCTGCATGAATCACATTTATCTGCCTGGATACTAGTAGATGGGCTCTACATCACCACCAGTGACCACGTAGTTAGTCTTTCTCAACAAAACTTAACTTTGACTTCAGCACTTTTTAGTCCATGCCAACTAGTTCAGTACTTCAACAACACTCGGAGGGCGAATGCAGTTCAGTCGAAAGGACTAGGCACAGCAGGCAAAATTAAACAAATAACAAGTACGGAGCCATTGGAAACATTACATACTATTTGTGAAAAGTGACAACTGTGCACGTCACCATAGCTGAAATAATGACATCTTAACAAAACACCTTGATCTGTTCTCATCCCAACAGTTAGCATGCCTTTCGACACGTTTACAGTGCCCGTCTCTTTTGCAGCGCCCGTCTCTTTTGCAGCATGTCCGACCACTCCCTTCTGTGCCATACCACGGGCAGAGTGAGGAGGAGCAGCCGTGGGGGACATCCAGTGGGACAGCCAGTGAGTAGCAGAGAAAATGGAGCGCAGCGTCACGTCTTCAACTGCTCCCAACCCATCCCCCTCAAACTCACTCCCCTCACCCCAATGGCCCAGAGACTGCGGCCATTGTCTCGGTAGCACAAAAGACTCAAAGTGAACAAATGCGCCTTTCTGCTGTCCGGATGGAGTGCGGAAGACAGGCCTGGGACACCTGATCTATCCCTCCATCTGCACAGAGAAAGAGGCAGCCAGGGAGAGAAACTCACCGTTAGTCATCCCCGAAACTGATCCAAGATCAGAACACTTAACACAGTCAGTTGCGGGAGAGGAAAGGAGCAGGTCCAGAGGAGAGATCTGGTGACCCTCAAACTTTTTCACCCTCCAACTAAGTCTCTGCATTAATTGAGTGAGAACGAGAAAGAAAATGGCAGAGACAAAATGGAGGGCGAAGCAGAATGAGAAAGGAGAGAAACAGCGATTGAAAGAGAGGGACAGATAGGAGAAAGGATGATAGAGTGAGTGAGTTGTGTACTGTAGTACCGAGACTGTAGTATTCAGCCCTCAGTGACTGAAAGACAAATATTAGTTTGTAACTACTGCACTCTAATAGAAAAGTGGTTAAACATCAAATAGACTACAAAAGCTCTCTCATATTTCATAGGCTGCTAGAATTACTGAGCCTTCCCTACTAATATTTACTAAAAAGGTGCGTTTGGAAGCAATGCTACGTTGGTTAAACCCGACCCCATGTTTCCAACAGCAATACCTCAGTCTTTAGATTAAGTCTCTGTATAAAAATGCCTAAAGTATGTGATGAGTACAAAACAACAAAGACCCAAAACAGAGAAATTACGTGAACACAATGGAACAAGAGGCCTGGCCGGGAACAGGAAGAGATTGTGTGGTCAAGTACACTTTAGGTTACACAGATTATGTTTGGTGTCAGATAAAATCTCTTTTAATGAGGGCTGTATCTAATGTTGTGCTTGATCAGGCATGGGAAACTGGTGCTCTGGATATCATAGCTATACTATCGCTAAGAGGAGGGAGAGGGAATAACCCAAGTCACACAAGAGCCCAGGACTGAAGAGTACAATATTTATTTTTATTAATATTTTTTTTTTTTTGGGGGGGGGGGGGGGGGGGGGGGGGGTCATCTTTCTCCAAATGCAGAGCACATTCCTCCATCATTGACCATCATGCAGCCACACACAATGCCGTATAGGATAAGGGAATGTAACAATTCTTAGAGGGCTAGAGCACTCAATTAGACTCAGTGGTTCGCAATGTTCCTTGTGTCCTACAATTCATTTATTAGACATCAGGGGAAATTAACAGACCGAAATGTGTTTTGCTAAATAACTAAAAGAGCAAGCTTATGAATGCAACGGAAATTGACTGGAATGAAAGCCAAAAAAAAAAAAAAAAACCTTTCTGGAAACAATTTAGAGGCCTGCGATGGACATCTGCAAGAGGGGCATAGACGGACAGATAGAGACTTAATCAAAATGGATGTCTGGACGGAAACCAAAATAAATCACAACACTTTAGAGTCCCTGTTAAACAATACCGTTTTGGTTATAGGAGAGCAGCAGGTAAATGAAACCGACCCCGAATCCAGTTCAGAAATCTTTTATCTGTTTATTTACCCTCTCAGCTCCACGTAGGGAGCTTGGAGAGACACTCTACTGCCAGATGCTATTCTTGAGGAGCTGAGCCCCTGAAGAGGGGACATTTTGTGACCACGATTAAGAGATCTGTAACCTTCAATGATGAGAGGGTATCATATCAATACCGAAATGAGAAAGGCCTGCAATTCTCCTTCTGATTAATGTCCTTACACCCTTTACCTCTAGGTCAGGGATAGTAAATTAAATAGCTATCTAAGATATCCTGATAGACATCTGCTCACAAAATCATGAGTTGGGTTTCACCGTTTCACAGACAGCACCGTTGTCAGCTTTCTGGTCCAGGGCCTGGCACTTGTCTGAGGGATTCAGTAGTTAATTAGCCGACACCAATTTCTTCAGGTCAAGCACTGCTCAAAGGAGCAGAATCATTTTTATTTAATTGCTGGTCACTAATGAAAAAAGGACTGTCAAAGGGCTGTGAAGATACACGGTTATTCCCATTAGGCCTATACAAACTTGCTTTATTCACTGGCATTACAAGGTTTAGACATCGGCCCGCAAGCGATGTGCAATTTGTTGTGTAAAAGTACTCTACCTTTTTTTCTTTCACCTTTATTTAACCAGGTAGGCCAGTTGAGAACAAGTTCTCATTTTCAACTGCGACCTGGCCAAGATAAAGCAAAGCAGTGCGACACAAACAGAGTTACACATGGGATAAACAAACGTAGTCAATAACACAATAGAAAAAACCTACATACAGTGTGAGGAAATGAGGTAAGATTAGGGAGGTAAGGCAATAACTAGACTATAGTGGCAAAATAATTACAATTTAGCAACTAAACACTGGAGTGATAGACCTTGTGAAAAAGAGCACAATTTTCAGTGAAAATTAGATGGCTGAGGAGTATTTGGTTCCACTAAGAGTTGTAGGTCCAGCAGTAAGGTTATTGATGCCACATCCTCAAAAAGTAATAACCTCAAGGCATGACAGGGAATTCACTTGTAAAAATGAGTCATGCATACTGTAGTTTCATAGTACAGCAGCCAGACATTAACTGGTTCCTTGTGAAAACAATTTCAGTGGAAATTACACTTTAGGCCTACATGTTAGTACTACCTGAGATAAACACCATTCCTGCCTGCTCTTGGAATTTGTAATAACATTGACGAAACTCGAATGTTGTTAATGACCCACTTTGTCTCTCGCCAAACAAAAAGTGAATGAAATAACATGTTATAATTGTACATTTTAATAGACCTACCCGAACGTTTAAACTATGCTGACGTCAACAAAAAAAAAATCACCAATAGCATTGAGACAGTGAAACAAACGGGCAACTTACGATTCTATTTCGTCTGGATTCACAGGTAGAATTCATACAGCTGGGAGGTCTTGACACTTGGAAGCCCCATTTCGCTTAACGCCTAAATGTGACAAACACCTATTCGAAAATGCGGAGGGACGTTTGTGCACACTTAAACAAACAACCATAGGATGACATTTGTGAAGTTGATCTGCTTTCTCTTGTAGATGTAACCACTATCGAATGAGCACGCCGGCGTTATGAATGTGGCAGGTAACTTGACCTGTCACAGGTAGTTTGAAACCACACCCCTCGCGTTCTACTCACCTGCATTTAACTTCCGCCTACCTGCATGTGTCCCAGACAAAAATAGGATCTATCAAAAAATGTTGCCTTATCCATTCTTTCATAACTGAAAAATACAGTGGACAATTCAATTGAAGTTTCTCTTATAGATTTATTTTTTTAACTCAAAAGGTTAAACTGTGATACAAAAAATATATGATTCAAAGACAGATGTCTGGATCATTTTAAATAAATGCAAACGTTTACATGTATTATACAGGCCATGTGCACAGCTCTTCTAGCCCTTATATGTAATTATTCAAATGAAGGCATACTGTAGGCCAGTTACATAAGGATGGTATAAAAAGAGGTTGAAGTGGCTTGTATAAGATTTTAATTCTAAATTGCAAACATTTTATACTCATATGAGTATAACTTAACTGACTTGCCTAGTTAAATAAAGGTTCAATACAAAAATGAGTATATTATAATTTTCACCCCAGTTGTCTTGAACACAGAGAATATCTTGGTAAATCTAGTTGGCTCAGGCCTCCAGAAATAGTGGAGTGACTAGCATAAAGATGTGACTCATAACCCCCATGATTTACAGTAGATCCTGTGGTTTTAGGGGACAGTGAAATAAGATAGAATTGATACAGATTCAGGGTGCATTGTAATTGTATTTGTGTCATTAGAGAAGGCACAGCTGATTAACTCACACTGTACTAATAGGTAGCCAACACCCCCCCCCCCCCCCCCCCCCCCCCCCCCCCCCCCCCCAAGGAGTCCCTTTGTTGTTGATTACAGTGAAACAAAGGAGGGGCATCGGCAAGGCAAACATTCCCCTCACTGTAGTCACATATACAGGCTACAGAGCCTCAGTGTGGGGCATGAACACAGCATGCCAGAGAGATTGATTGTGATGTCTTTATTCTTTTGAAACTTCTGCGACTGTAATGTTTACTGTTAATTGTCATTGTTTATTTCACTTTTGTATATTATCTACCTCACTTGCTTAAGCCCCTTGAATTGAATTGAGAGAGACAGACAGATTCAGGCTTTTACATTGATTGCTTCACTCTCTCAGCTCATGTCTTAGAGGAGGGCTCAGTCAGACGGTTTTCGTTGGTGCTTCAGTAGAAACAGGGGGAGTGAGTGAGAGAGATAGAGATTATATGCTTACCGCGTTCCCACTCTCCAACCGAATCTAACGCCAAATCTCTTTTTAACAAGGGGAGAGGGGAGATGGGGGAGGGGCAAGGCATGCGAGATAACTCACTGAGCACTTCTGAATGGATTACCCAATCGGCTAATTATGACAAAAAACACTGTAAATATACATCAGAGTGGTTTTACTCTCCATGCTCTCTCTCTCTCTCTGTTTTAATTATGCTATGGAGTGGGAAGGGGGCTTACCAATTGGCCTTTCCGGAGAAACAAAAGAGAAGAGCCACTGGTGAGGAGGCCACACGCTTCCTTTAGACAGAGTGCAGGGAGGAAGTTCATCATCAGAGCTCCACAGAGAGAATGAGATGGCATCTCAGTAGTCAATACAGAAGACGATGACAGCCCTCACTGGACGGTGTGCGTTAACTCTTTTTTTTCTACCTGATTTGAGACACAAGGAAGGAACCTAGTTTGAATGGTCTTCTGTGGCCAACTTAATTCATTCCATTGAGATATGTAATATACAGTTAGTACTATAAAGTGGACACGGTTGTGAGCAAGGTAGGCAGTCAATGGCAGAGTAGGTGGGATAGTCGTTTAGCGAGGCATGCCGAGTGCAGAGGTCTGACAGGGTTCACAGCAGCATCAGCAGGAAGGCGACTCAAACAGCGGATCCCTTCCATTTATGGAGAGCCCTTCCAGGAGACACAGCCTTTAATAAAAGCCACATCTAATGGACAAAATGTCCGTCCCTGGTCTGGCCTATTAACCTAGAATGAAATGGTGCCCCTATTCTGTTGATGTTTATGCTGATTGGTCCCTCCAATGTAATTCACAGCCTTCTTTTTTGTTACTGACTTGTCTACTGCCTTTGTTAGACTTAGCACATCTATAGGAGTTCTCTAAAGCATGGAATGTTATGTAATGGCTGTGGATGGTATTATAATTTTGGGGCATGTGTATTGCCTACTACTGCCCATAGCCTGAACTACACTAGACAGACAGTAGGTAGGAACATTGAATCCTTTGATCAGCAAGATCATTATGTAAGTGGGCTGGCAAATTGAGCTACTTTCCCATGCATACTTGATGCGATACTCACATAATATTCACATTCCCTGTATGGTGACGAATTGAAGATAAATTATGATTAAGTGATTGCCATTGATTTGTAGAGCTAAAACATGAGAAGAATACTATCATTTCGAGCCATTGCCTATCTATTACTGGCGTGAGACACAATTTACAGTGTGTAAGCGATTGTTCAGGCATTAAGATTGTTTTTAAGATGCCAGTTTAACAAGTCACATCATCACGATAACCCCAAGAGGATATCATTTCCACAAATTAAACCTAGTAATAAACACTGTGAAAAAAAAAACATCTCTTTAACATGAACCCTCCCTCCCCATTTTAGAGTGTCTTACTCCCATTGGGAAAAAGCTGCAGTTGTCAGCTCAGGTCTTCATCTCAACCAAGAGTAAATATTTTAGCGTTACACTTAGCGGGAGCAAGGCAAGTAGAAGCCTTGGTTAGCATCCTAGCTGATTGAATCTTAGAGGAGTCAATGATTAAAAAAAAAAAAAACATTCCAATGTTGTGCTTTGTCAGGGAGGAATGCTTACGCTGACCAAAGATGTCTCTTAATTTGCCACGCAAACAGACATTATGTATGACTGAATGATTGGTGCAGAGGACATAATATCTCATCGGGAAAGAAGACTCCCTGTATTTTGATTATTCAGTTTAACGAGATTGGCCCTGATGGTAACATATTGTGCAATATGCACATTTTATTTCTGTATTTCACGTAGGTTAACTTTATGAGAATTAGGTCATTTCTGGGTTAAAGCCCAAAACTCTAGAATAGTCAACTCTCAGTGTGTGCAGACAGGGAAGCTGAGTGATGACTTGAGTCTTGTTAAGTGAATGCTTGTCCAAATCATTCACAGCAGGCAGAGGAAGTCAGGTGAAGTAAATTGACATTGAAGGGTAATATTTTGTCAGAGGTTGTACCTTCAAACGAGGGTACTCGGTAGTAATAATGAATCCGTGTAGCAAAGGCCCGGCATGCTTTCTCCTGTCTGATTGTGTTTGTGCAATGACGTCTGGTTTCACATGCAAGGAAGTCATATGCTTTTCTTTGGCAGCATGCGCAATGTTACATACTGCAATTGTCAAGACAATGTAACCACATAAATTACTACGTTAACCATAGAATCCCATTCATTAAACATTCAACTGCCACTGGGAGACAGATCACTCCATTCGAAATGTCGTTTTTTATACATACGCTCCCATTTAGAGTTCATTGTTTACATATAGTTTAACATCAAAGAGCCAGCTATGGTTTGGTTTCTTATCTTCTTCATTGATGACCATATGAGTTTCTTTACATTGACGATCAGTACTGTCAACATTCATTTTGCAAGTCTAACACGCCTGAGATGACACCTCTTTTATCTAAAACATGGATTTACATATAACCTACACAGATCATATGCCATCTAAACATCATATGGACACTTGTGTCATAACTGAGTTCTAACAGACACATCTTTCTTTGAACATAAACAACCCTTTGGTCAAAGGTCTGAATGGTCATAAATAATGTATTCCTAACGATACAGTATGATTTTAAAACAAATTTCTCAAATATTATTGATATTCCTATATAGTATCCCCTCATGATTGAGGATGCCCTGCCTCCTATGTACAAAAAAACGGATCGTATGTTAGTCTATTGGACAGATATGAATAGCGTACATAAAAAACTAATAGAAACGTTAACCTATACTCGGTTATTTACGTAGGGATTTTACAAAGCATCTCTGATTGGCTCCAGTAATTGACTGGAATGGAGTAGGCTAGGCGCATTACTCTTGATCCGTTCAGTGCATAAACAGTGACATGTGCCGTCTCAAACCACCGATCAAAAGAAGGTTTCAAACACGACAATTTGGGGATTCAATATTTCACAAACGTTGTTCGTGGTTAGGATTCGGGTGCTAGTATCGGGTAGTTGATTATTTCCTTGTCTCATGAAGTGTTTTCGCTTTGCTCAATTGATTGTGCTCGTGCCCTACTTACGCTTCTAATCAACAAAGTAAACAAACACATTTTTAGTCTTTAGGAAAGGGCACCACCAGCTGGTTACAAAGATAATTGCAGCATATTTCAGACAAAGGCCACACATAACTGGGTTATGAATAACTATGCCAACAAAAGGCTACTGTGAATGCTCACAAAATAATTGTGACGTTGAAAATGGAAGTCTGGGTAGCCCACATATACGAAAGATCATAAGACTCACTCATGCGACTGTCTTTTCTAGGCTACAGGTGTAGGATCTTAATTTGAGCCAGTTTGCTACCGCAGGAAAATAATAACGGTACTACAGGAACTTTGAATTATTATGTGCACTATAATTAGACATTTTTGTAGGGTTTGATGCAATTCTAGTAAGGGAAAATCAAATAGAACATTTCAAAGTGTAAATGAGAAACTCCAGAAGCCTTTGAAACCTCAAATACACTACAATTTATCCAGCAAAAGGGTGATCAAATTAAGATCCTACACCTGTATTTATATTCCAGAGCGTGTAAAACCTGTCTATGCTTAAAACAAACAGTAGGCCTTTCTTTCCTTGAAGTCTCTGTAGTATGCAGTGACACCTAAATGCACTGTACATAACTGTACATAACCTAGCCTATTATTTAATTTGATAGCACATCTGACATTATAGTTTGACACCATTTTAACATAAATGATTGACATGTTAATCTACTTTAAAAAAACAAAAAAAACAACAACGTATAAACCAAGAAGCACCATAAGGCACCATAAAGTTAGTATCATCCGTTTCGACCGTACTATCTAATCAGTCAATAGACAAATTCCAAGCAATCACGTGTATGACTTTGATTCAAGGACATCAAAGACATTATCCTTTGAACCAAAGATGTCTATGTTATTTCATGATGAACCAGGACAGTTTGAGATGGACATCTTCAAGAAAGGTGAATCCATGATGCGCCATTAGGCATTTCATTTGACAGCTACTCTTATTTTTGAAGTGTCAACGGAGGAGTATATAATCTGGGGTTCATAATAAGAGTGCACATTTGAAGGACAGTTACCTTGGTTGGAGAGGTGAGACAAAAAGTAGCCCTGAGCACCAACCTAACTATTTTTAGGGACTTTTAACTCTGAGCATGGATGCGAAAAAAATCTCAAACTTAAGTATCGATCACATTTTAGGCACTGGATAAGGACTTTCTTATCAACAAGCAACAGAAAATGTAGAAAACAACATAAACTTTTATTAGATTCATAGTCAGAGTTGTAATTATAAGCATTTTCATGCTGAGATACACCGTTGGAAAAAGAAACTTTCAGAAAATGAAGAGCATGCAAAAAATATTATTCCTGACACTATAATAAATCCAACATTACAGCCCCCTTTACCTGTTTTGGGACACAGACACCAACACACTACAAAACTAAATAAAAGTACACTTAGTGAAATTATCAAAATATATTTTTAACAAACTGCTATGACATGTCTGTGAAGAAAATTAACCATTGTTGAGATCAAGTTTTAGAATAACATTTTTTTTAAACTTTTTTAAATAATGACAGTACACCACTTAATAAGGTTATATCAACGTACATAATGTTGAATAAATAAAAAACATTTGAAGAGTGGAGGACTCATCAATGTAGATTCTTGTCGTGTTGTTAGTTGTAGAGATGATAAAAGTGACACATTAGTGACATCTACTGGCATATTGTGGGACTTATTATGCTACTAGAGCGTAAAAGTCAGGCAATAACTACACCATTTTGGTCACTTTACTTGAGCATTAAATCTGCCAGTCAACCACCTACTCAACTCAACCATTTAGTAAATATGAACAATGTTGCTATACTTATTTCTAATGACATTTCTCCAACATAAGTAGTAAAGACAAGAAATGGTTAATGTATTCTTACTCATTATCAAGCACTTCAGCATGAGGCGAGGATGATTTTCTTATCTACTAAACAATGCTCACAATAGTAAAGAAACTCAGTCCTTCTTGACACAAAATTTGAGTATATTTGGCTAACAGAAGATTTGAACAAAGTGAGCTGTCCTGACAAAGTTTGCAATACTTTGTGTTGACATAGTCATAATTCAATGAAATACAAAAAGGAGAAAAGTTCCAATTGCCACAGGTTACTAAGTATCCCATTACATGACTTTGAGGTGTAATGAATGAGTTCCTCTCAAACTGGATATACTAATGTCCCTTATTCAGATCAAATGAAGCTGAAGCCGACTCCCTCATAGCATCCTCGTTGTTCTGCGGCTCTCTTACAGACCTAGTCATAACCGTACGCTAGCAATATCAAAAACAACCACACATTGTTGCCTTCAGTTCCACATTGTTCAGTACCACATTGGATAAGTGGCGATTTCGGAATACGACATGGTGCACGAGTTTTTAGACCCTTCCTGATAATGAGTATTTCTTGCCGTTTCACGGTGCTGTTATTAACACAGGATGTTCACAACGGTGTTCAAAGAGTGCAGGAGCAAGTTCAGGTGTTTTTTTCTCCTCCTCATGATGTGCTTACATAGTGTTCAGTAGACAAAGACACTATCCGTATCCACATAGCTAAGTACACAGGTTAAATATTTCTGTTTTTATGCACATACTCGTAGGTTTTGACATTAAGCACACACAAGTTCAGACGGTCAGATCTGTATCTAATGCTCACACTCACAAACCTACCAAAGTCTAACTTTGAGAGAGAAGGAGAGAGAAGCATGGGAGGATAGCCAACAGGGGGTGTAAACTGTGGTAGCACTGAGCTAGCAGGTGTTCCGTCTGTGCAGATTTAGCCTGAGATTAACACCATTGCTGCAACAACAAACCTAGAGATGGGGAGGAGGGCACTGGTTTATCAAAAAATGTACCTTTAACAAGTATATTGTGGTACCCTTGTAGATTTCTATAAACAAAAAATAAAGCTTTTCGCTAACAGTACGTTTAAGTTAAAGTTAAGCAAAAGTTATGTTATTGGTACTTCATGCTACACAATAAAGACAACAGCTTAAACAATATTAATCTAGGTGGTTTTCCCTTACATTACCTGCCATTACATTTTGGGGTTAGCAGACATTTTGGTTAGCATAACTTGGATTTGAGACCAACTGGCTCAAAGTGCAATAAACACCTAAGACCAAGTTCTGAAAGTCTTATTTGACCCAGTTATTGACAAATGGCGCTGTCTATATTGCCACGATTTAAACCATTGCTAGAAAATTGTCTTTCAAGGGTACAGAAGATATCTGCGCAGATAAAGTTCTCCTTCTGCAATTAAGTTGGGACATTATGATGAACATATATGTACGTGCTAGCATTACCTTACCTAAAACCGGTAAAACAGGTAACTAGTATTTAACAGGGCTCTGTCAACAAATTTAGTAGGCTACCAGAACCTTGTTTTTGTATCACCTGTGAGCATACTACAATTAACACAAGCCCATTAACAAGCAAATCAATATTATATACATCATTCCAATTGCATATTTGGGGAAATGCTCAGAGTGCAAGTGGAGAAATAGCAGATGTCGGAATCCCGAATAATATTAAACCCTGTTTACTTTTGAACATACACCATCAGAAGAACATGACCGTATGTTCATATCTCATCTTTTCACAATAAAAGGCATGTTGATGTGAACATTTATTTGGAACACAATTTGACTCACACATCCACATTTTGGATAAATCCCTTTAGCGCAACATGGCCATCTACAGTCGGTTCACACTGACAGACCAGGCATTACGTTGAGGCCCTTGGTCTCCTCTGAAATACAGGGAATTAGGATGAAGCAGCAGAAAAACAACAGAGTACAGCATCATGTACTTAGTCATTTGAAAGGTTCCCTAGTAGAAGCTCCATGGCATAAGAAGTTGGCTGACTGGACAAAGGGTGTTGGCAACTTCTGACGTTTTGGCAACTTCTGAAATAGAGTAACTTAGAAAAAACGAAGTGATTTATATCTATTAGATAATTGCTTTTGTAGGGTTTGTATCCCAGATTTCGGGTTACAATGATTTAGTCTCGTTATTAGTGTTACAAACAGAATGCGGGATGTTAGTTAACGTACAAGGCACTAGGTTTTGCTATAGGACTGACTGAGATTATGGGGGGGGGGGGGGGGTGGTGGTTCACTACTGTAATTCTGACAGCAACAGCCAGAGGAAAGCACAAATAAAAGATGGACATTAAGAGGAGGAGAGCAGTAGATCTTTTGAGGAGGAGGAAGAGGAGGAGGAAGGAGGAGGGTGGTTAGGACTGCATCTCAGCACGCAGCATCCAGGGGAACCAGCAGCAGAACAGCAATCTGAGAAAGAGGATGAGCAGGAGGAAGAGGAGAGGGATTCGAATCAGTGGACACATTCATAAACAGGAGCTTATTTCTAATCTGCTATTTGTTGACTCAGAGAACAGAGTCAGGAAAAGAAGAGGCTGTACCGTGATATTGAATTCTCAGAGGTGATGTCCTTGGGTGACCTCACCGTGTTGAATTTACGCTTTGGCTGGTTCACTAGAATAAACAAAGAACAACATTTGGATAGAATGCAGACGTGGGAGTAGAAGGTACATCATGAAATGGGGTGGCGTGGCACGCTGACTAACATGGCCGGACGGATTTGACCTTAGATACTTACTAGACACCTGGTGGACTTTCTTCACCATCGTGCCGTCGCCGCTATGACCGTCCTTTGGTCCGCAGATTCTGAGAGATCATTAACAGCATTAGCTAGTATTGTTCCAGAAGGTCAGTCTGTTCAGAATGAACCTTTACAAATCACAACAGAGCATGTTGTATATTGAACCAGGCGTTAAAGTAGGTGTTATGTTACCTCTGCACGCGAGATGGGGGTGCAAAGACACCGTACTTGGGCATGCAGTTGAAGTAGCGGACACCAAAAACAGACCCATCATGCTTTCCTGTGGGATTCTCCAGCTCCACACCAAACCAGTAACCTGGACACACACACATCATCAATCATTAAACTTGACTAAACATCTATAATCATTTGTCAAACATTTCGTAAAAACATTGTTGCAGTGACTTGATTTCACAACAGACCTACCTGGGGCAAAGTCTGTCTTTCCGTAATAGCGTATGATTCCCTGCTTCACACCAGCAACCAGCACCTGATCTCCAAGTTCCACCTTCACCCCATCTGGGTCCAGACTGGCTACGGACATAGACTTCTTCCTCAGAGCTGATGGAGAAAATCAATCAAATGTTTGTTAACATAATATATAATAGTGTGTTATAACGTCTATGAGTCATGTGTTATTTATGTGCTGTGCTCATATCAGAATGAATGCAATGGCCCTTGATGGGAAGACTCTTGTACCTCTCAATTCAATTAAATTCAAGGGCTTTATATTGGCATGGGAAACATATGTTATCATTGTCAAAGCAAACCTTTCTCTCTCTCCATTATTTCCTTCTTTTCTTTCTTGTTCTTTCCTGTGACGCGGGAGAAGTCCATGCGGGGTGTCTTGGGTGTGGAGGTGACAGAGGAGGGGGCCAGCTCAACAGCTTTAGCGATTTTTGACACTGGAGCAAAGATACCTTCAGGACAATAGAAGTGATTAGAGAAAACACTGAAAAAAGCTGCAAGCTCAAATCAGGTTTACCACAGCTGTTTTTCTGAAAACTAGCTGTACACAAAAGTCATGAAATCAAGTCTTCTCTTTGCTCTTTTCTCAAGGGGAATCTTGACACACTTCAACAATAGATTCAATAAAAAAAATCCCAAAATGGTGATGTGAAATAAGAAATCAAAATCAAATCAAATCAAATGTATTTATAGAGCCCTTCTTACATCAGCTGATATATCAAAGTGCTGTACAGAAACCCAGCCTAAAACCCCAAACAGCAAGCAATGCAGGTGTAGAAGCAATAACAGGTGGTTACCCAGTTTGGGGGGGCAGATGAAGTAGCGCACCCCTCCCACACTTCCGTCGTTCTTGCCCTCTGGCTCGTCCAGCTCCACCCCCACCCACTGGCCACTGGCGAACTCCGTGGTCCCACAGAAGCGCAGGGTGCCCGTCTGTGGAGGAGAGACTGTGTGAGGGCCAGGATTCAACATCAGCTCTGACATTTACCTCTGTTGTTTATGTTGGATTTTTACTAGCAAATTGAAATAACCTTGTTGCTCTCCACAGGGGCCCATTGGAGAAAAAAAACACATGATTTGTATTCTTGAAGGTGATACCAGGCAAGATTAAATAGTTAACAACACTTCTCCACAGCACTCAGACTTCTCTAGACCAGGGCAGCATACTGATCTGCTGTTTTTCTGTCATACTTGACTACTGACATACTAGGCTATGGTTAGTAGAGTAGTCTACACATCTCAACACAATACCATGTTTTAAGAGGTAATATTGTGGTCAGTAGGACATACACTATATATGCAAAAGTGTGTGGGCACCTCTTCAGGTTGTTATAGCAGCAAAGGGGAGACCCTCCCAATATTAATGCCCATGATTTTGAAACGAGATGTTCGACGCGCAGGTGTCCACATACGTTTGGTCACGTAGTGTATGTTTGAACACAGTGAGAGGTGCAATACAATTGCACATTATAGACAGAAAAAAAACCCACATAGTCCACACATTGGTTTCCAATGCATTTGAACTGCAGTGAGTGATGCATAGTTAATGGCAAATGAATGCATCAAGTGAGACTACGTCATTTAGTGCAGTCAGTAATGCAGTCAGTCATGGAAATACATCTGAAAACACAATTAAATGTGTTCAGTTACGCAGGTAGACACACAGGTCGAAGGGCTACCCACCTGCTTCAGGTGATGCAGAGCTGAGATGTCAATTTCATCACTGCTCGATTTTTTGGGGAGCTATACATGTTAACACAAGTTGGAATAAATGTTTGCTAGAATTCACATGTTCTCTTCTCACACAGTACAACAAGCAGCAGGGCTCCACCATATAGTATGAATGATACCTCACACTGGCCACTTAAAAAAAAAGATAAAGATAATTGAAAGCCATTTAAATGGTCTCATGCACATAAACGTGCTCACAAAATTCTGCAGTTCATTTTAATTCACGGTTTCAAATCTTTGAGGCTCCCATTTCTCACCCTTTGCTTCCCAATCCCGACAAAACACACAGACCTTCATGTCGTCCAGCACCACACGGTCTCCCAGTTTCAGGCCGATGGAGGTGAGCATGAGGTTGCCAGGGATGTTGTCGTAGTTGAGCAGGGTGGCGCGGGGCAGGTTGCAGCTGAGTGGCACAGAGTCCAGCAGCAGCTGCTTCAGCTCCTTGGCCACCATGGCCGCCTCCGCTTTGTCCAGAGTCATGTCCATGGGGTCAGGGACCACCTCGGCTGGCCCCTGCCCTTTATCATTCTGTCAGAGACAGAGAAACAGAGAGACAGAGAGACAGAGAGACAGAGAGACAGACAGACAGACAGACAGACAGACATAGGAGCATGGAGGGAGAGAGAGAGATGAAGAGACATGAGGAATAAATTGGCATATTTTTACTGTTTTGTGTAGAAGTCATCCCTACATATAACAGACAGAATCTGTTTTTATCTGAACAGTGTTTTCAAAGAGCGACTGCACCTAAAAAGCAACTTCCCATTTTGAAAATGGCCTATGTGGCTTCGATATGAGCCATAAACATTTATTCTAGTGTCAAAATTGACTACAAAGTGTAAATGGGATAATTTGTCTCATCCAAAACTGAGAGTTAAGAGATGATAGGAAAATATTGTATGACACGGAATGAAGGCAACTGTGACAGTTTTCCTTGGATTGGGTTTACTTCAATCCTGCCCACATGCCTACAGCTGGCAGCCCCCAAGTAATCATCAATTTGGTTGCGCGGCTGCACGAGATCTGATCATAATGTCCATGGTCAATTTGGTTTGACATTCGATAGCTCTATGGGGCTAGTTAGGGACCATCAGTAAATTACACAATGTGCACAGAACAATATTTGAAAATGCCAATAGCTCCAAATCGCTATGTCTGAACCAACTATAAATTGTAGAAATCCATATACAAATATTGAAATCATTTAATGAGACAACTAAAATATGTGCAACATGAAAATATTGTGCCATTTACATTGTGTAATTTATTGATGGTCCCTAACTAGCCCCAGTGGTATCTAATGTCAAACAAATTTTGCCACGGTCGCACACCAGCCAGCTGAAACTAAGTGGTGAAAGAAGTTGGCTAGCAATAGCTTTCCTAGGTGACTTCAAGACATAAGACCTGGTTAGACTGTTTCATGTTATCTAGAAGGGTGAGTGGCTGTAACTGTGTACAGTTTCGGGAGAGTGAATGTACAAACCATACACTGCTTGCCACGTGAGAAAACACACAAAAGAGACACATATTAACCCCCCCCCAAGACAACTCTGGTTTGGTTTTCAGTGTTAATATCCAAGCTGAAAAACAAAGCCATGATAATCGAAAACTTCAACAAGTATTTCTCAACCTCGGCCAACAGCTCCGCCCCCCGCAGCTACTCGCCCAAGCCTCCCCAGCTTCTCCTTTACCCAAATCCAGATAGCAGATGTTCTGAAAGAGCTGCAAAACCTGGACCCGTACAAATCAGCCGGGCTTGACAATCTGGACCCTCTATTTCTGAAACTATCCACCGCCATTGTCGCAACCCCTATTACAAGCCTGTTCAACCTCTCTTTCATATTGTCTGAGATCCCAAGGATTGGAAAGATGCCGCAGTCATCCCCCTCTTCAAAGGGGGAGACACCCTGGACCCAAACTGTTACAGACCTATATCCATCCTGCCCTGCCTATCTAAAGTCTTCGAAAGCCAAGTCAACAAACAGATCACTGATCATCTCGAATCCCACCGTACCTTCTCCGTTGTGCAATCTGGTTTCCGAGCCGGTCACGGGTGCACCTCAGCCACGCTCAAGGTACTAAACGATATCATAACCGCCATCGATAAAAGACAGTACTGTGCAGCCATCTTCATCGACCTGGCGACTCTGTCAATCACCATATTCTTATCGGCAGACTCAGTAGCCTCGGTTTTTCTAATGACTGCCTTGCCTGGTTCACCAACTACTTTGCAGACAGAGTTCAGTGTGTCAAATCGGAGGGCATGTTGTCCGGTCCTCTGGCAGTCTCTATGGGGGTGCCACAGGGTTCAATTCTCGGGCCGACTCTTTTCTCTGTATATATCAATGATGTTGCTCTTGCTGCGGGCGATTCCCTGATCCACCTCTACGCAGACGATACCATTCTGTATACTTCTGGCCCTTCCTTGGACACTGTGCTATCTAACCTCCAAACAAGCTTCAATGCCATACAACACTCCTTCCGTGGCCTCCAACTGCTCTTAAACGCTAGTAAAACCAAATGCATGCTTTTCAACCGTTCGCTGCCTGCACCCGCACGCCCGACTAGCATCACCACCCTGGATGGTTCCGACCTAGAATATGTGGACATCTATAAGTACCTAGGTGTCTGGCTAGACTGTAAACTCTCCTTCCAGACTCATATCACACATCTCCAATCTAAAATCAAATCTAGAGTCAGCTTTCTATTCCGCAACAAAGCCTCCTTCACTCACGCCGCCAAACTTACCCTAGTAAAACTGACTATCCTACCGATCCTCGACTTCGGCGATGTCATCTACAAAATAGCTTCCAATATTCTACTCAGCAAACTGGATGCAGTTTATCACAGTGCCATCCGTTTTGTTACTAAAGCACCTTATACCACCCACCACTGCGACCTGTATGCTCTAGTCGGCTGGCCCTCGCTACATATTCGTCGCAACACCCACTGGCTCCAGGTCATCTACAAGTCCATGCTAGGTAAAGCTCCGCCTTATCTCAGTTCACTGGTCACGATGGCAACACCCACCCGTAGCAGGCGCTCCAGCAGGTGTATCTCACTACTCATCCCTAAAGCCAACACCTCATTTGGCTGCCTTTCCTTCCAGTTCTCTGCTGCCTGTGACTGGAACGAATTGCAAAAATCGCTGAAGTTGGAGACTTTTATCTCCCTCACCAACTTTAAACATCTGCTATCTGAGCAGCTAACTGATCGCTGCAGCTGTACATAGTCCATCGGTAAATAGCCCACCCAATTGACCTACCTCATCCCCATACTGTTTTTATTTATTTACTTTTCTGCTCTTTTGCACACCAGTATCTCTACCTGCACATGACCATCTGATCATTTATCACTCCAGTGTTAATCTGCAAAATTGTAATTATTCACCTACCTCCTCATGCCTTTTGCACACAATGTATATTGACTCTTTTTTTCTTTTTTCTACTGTGTTATTGACTTGTTTATTGTTTACTCCATGTGTAACTCTGTGTTGTTGTCTGTTCACACTGCTATGCTTTATCTTGGCCAGGTCGCAGTTGTAAATGAGAACTTGTTCTCAACTAGCCTACCTGGTTAAATTAAGGTGAAATAAATAAAATAAAATAAATAAAAGTTCAGCCCCCATTTAAGTTACCATGAAATCATATCAAAGAGGACATGAAACCTCAACATGTGCACCCATTTTATTAGGTACACCCATCTAGTACCGGGTTGGGCCCCCCTTTAACGCTTTAACCCCAGAACAACCTGAATTATTCTGAGCATTCTACAAGATGTCGGAAACGTTCCATAGGGATGTCGGTACATGCTGACGCTATGGCATCACACAGTTGCTGCAGATTGGACGGCGGTAGATTCATGCTACGAACAGCGCATTCCATCTCATCCCTAAGATGCTCTATTGGGTTGAGGTCTGGGGACTGCGCAGGCCACTCAAGTAAACTGAATTCGCTATCATTTTCTAGGTGATGTTTTTCCACTCCTCAACTGTCCAGTGTTGGTGATCACGTGCCCACTGGAGCTGCTTCTTGTTTTTAGCTGATGGAGTGGGAAATGGTGTGCTCGTCTGCTGCAATAGCCCATCCATGACAAGGATGGACGAGTTGTGCATTTGGAGATGCTGCTCTGCACACCACTGTTGTACTGCAGCGTTATTTCTCAGTTTGCTGCCCACCTGTTACACTCTTAGAAAAAAAGGTGCTATCTCGAACCGTAAAGGGTTATTCGGCTGTCCCCATAGGAGAACCCTTTGAACAACCCTTTTTGGTTGCAGGTAGAACCCATTGTGTTTCTACAGAGGGTTCAACATGCAACCAAAAAGGGTTCAACATGGAACCCAAAGGGATTCTACCTGGAACCAAAAAGGGTTCTCCTATGGGGACAGTCAAAGGACCCTTTTGGAAGCCTTTTTTCGAAGAGTGTAGCTTGCACGATTCTTACTATTCTCTATCGACCTCTCTCATCCTTTTGCTCCTCCCTTCCTATCGGCAGAACCTCAAAGGGCAGTACCCGTGCTAAGGTCTATTTCAATGCTGGTCAGACCAATCGGAATCCATGCTTCCAGATGGTTTTGATCACGCGGACTGGGATATGTTCCGGGTAGTCTCTGAGAATAACATTGGGCAAATACACGGATACGGTCACTGAGTTCATCAGGAAGTGTATATTAGATGTTGTACCCACTGTGACTATTAAAACCTACCCAAACCAGAAACTGTGGATAGAAAGCGAGAACCACATTTAACCATGGCAAGGTGACTGGGAATATGGCTGAATACAATCAGTGTAGTTATTCCCTCCGTAGTTCATTGACTACAGCTCAGCATTCAACACCATAGTACCCTCCAAGCTCATCATTAAGCTAGAGGCCCTGGGTCTGAACCCCGCCCTGTGCAACTGGGTCCTGGACTTCCTGACGAGCCGCCCCCAGAATGTAGGAAACAACACCTCCACTTCGCTGATCCTCAACACAGGGGCCCCACAGGGGTGCGTGACTAGGCCTCCTCCTGTACTCCCTGTTCAGTCATGACTGAACGCCTCCAACTCAATCATCAAGTTTGCAGACAACACAACAGTAGTAGGCCTGATTACTAACAATGACGAGACAGACTACAGGGAGGAGGTGAGGGCCCTGGGAGAGTGGTTCCAGGAAAATAACCTCTCCCTCAACGTCAACAAAACAAAGGAGCTGATCGGAACTTCAGGAAACAGCAGAGGGAGCAAGCCCCTATCCACATCAACGGGACAGCAGTGGAGAAGGTGGAAAGCTTCAAGTTCCTCGATATACACATCACTGACGATCTGAAATAGTCCACCCACACAGCCAGTGTGGTGAGGAAGGCACAACAGCGCCTCTTCATCCTCAGGAGGCTGAATAAATTTGTCTTGGCCCCTAAAACCATCACAAACTTTTACAGATGCACAATTGAGAGCATCCTGTTGGGCTGTATCACTGCCTGGTATGGCAACTCCACCCCCCTTAACCGCAGGGCTCTCCAGAGCGTGGTGCGGTCTGCACAATGCATCACCGGGGGCAAACTACCAGGACACCTACAGCACCCGATGTCACAGGAAGGCCAAAAGGTTAATCAAGGACATCAACCACACGAGCCATGGGCTGTTCCCCCTGCTATCATCCAGAAGGCGAGGTCCGTACATATTCATCAAAGCTGGGACCGAGAGACTGAAAAACAGCTTCTATCTCAAGGCCATCAGACTGTTAAACAGCCATCGCTAGCCGGCTTCCACCCGGGTATGCAACCCTGCACCTTAGAGGCTTCTGCCCTATATACATAGACTTGGAATCACTGGTCACTTTAATGATGGTACATTAGTCATTTTAATAATGTTTACATACTGATTTACTCATCTCATATGTATATACTGTATTCTATTCTATTGTATTTTAGGCAATGCCACTCTGACATTCCTCTATCAATGCCACTCCGACATTCCTCTATCAAAGGTTAGTCATTAAAACTCGTTTTTCAACCACTCCACACATTTCTTGTTAACAAACTATAGTTTTGGCAAGTCTACTTTGTGCATGACACAAGTCATTTTTCCAACAATTGTTTACAGACAGATTATTTCACTTATAATTCACTGTATCACAATTCCAGTGGGTCAAAAGTTTACATACACTGTTTACGTACCCCAGTTTCTGTGTTCTTTCTGCTTCCTGAAATTCCCCCAAGCAGCTGATTGGTCGGCCCCATTGCTAATTGGAGCTGACCCCGCCCTCTCATCAGAGGATATCCCCTTTACAGCTGTATATGAGCCAGTGTTCCTTTGTTAGGAGAGAGCTGAGGGTGATAGCCTGTATAGGTTGTTTTTTAGAAAGAGATTTGGTATGTACTATGTTAGTTGTTGCTGAGAGAGATGATTAGTGTGTCCTGTGTTGGTTGTTGCTGAGAGAGAGCTGATTAGTATGTCCTGTGTTGGTTTTTGCTGAGAGACAGGTTTTTGTACATTGTAGCCACTGCTTTTAAGGTATGTGTCTCCCCATAGGAGGCAGTGCTTTTGATTTATTGAAATGGTTTACTTATGTTTGTATTCTGTCTTTGTTCCCAGGGGGGAAGGGGAAGGCACCTAGGGAGTGCTTAGGCAAGAGGCCTGCGGGCATACATAACCCGTAGTATTTACTGTCTATACACACTAGGTAAGACCTGGGTGGACCATCCCCTGTATTTTGGTTAGCGCACCAGGTGGTGCTAAGTTAGGTGGGTAGGCAGGTAAGGTAGAGGGGGCTTTGACATTAACTTGCTGGTTCCGTTCAGCCCCTATTCCTGAATTACCGTTTGACGGAATAAATTCCCAGTAAACAGTAAATTCTCTGCCTTCGTCATCCTTACTCGCACCTAAAGTCTCATAACTCTTTTGCTCCACGGGGATTTTGAGTTGTAGCAGGGTGTTGCGTTCCCTCTTCCTAGAGGCGTACGTAACAACACTAAGTTGACTGTGCCTTTAAACAACTTGGAAAATTCCAGAAAATTATGTGATGGCTTAAGTTGCTTCTGATTGACTAATTGACATCATTTGAGTCAATTGGAGGTGTACATACATGTGTATGTATTTAAAGGCCTACCTTCAAACTCAGTGCCTCTTTGATTTTCCCATGATGTCATGCAATCAGCCAAGACCTCAGAAAAAAAATGTAGACCTCCACAAGTCTGGTTCATCCTTGGGAGCAATTTCCAAATGCCTGAAGGTAGCATGTTCATCTGAACAAGCAATAGTACGCAAGTATAAACACCATGGGACCACGCAGCCGTCATACCGCTCAGGAAGCAGATGCGTTCTGTCTCCTAGAGATGAACGTACTTTGGTGCAAAAAGTGCAAATCAATCCCAGAACAACAGCAAAGGACCTTGTGAAGATGCTGGAGGAAATGGGTACAGAAGTATATACATCCACTGTAAAACGAGTCCTATATCGACATAATCTGAAAGGCCACTCAGCAAGGAAGAAGCCGCTGCTCCAAAACCGCCATAAAAAGCCAGACTACGGTTTGCAACTGCAGATGGGGAAAAATATTGTACATTTGGAGAAATGTCCTCTGGTCTGATGAAACAAAAATAGAACTGTTTGGCCATAATGACCATTGTTATGTTTGGAGGAAAAAGGGGGACGCTTGCAAGCCGAAGAACACCATCCCAACCGTGAAGCACGAGGGTGGCAGCATCATGAAGTGGGGGTTCTTTGCTGCAGGAGGGACTGGTGCATTTCACAAAATAGATAGCATCACGAGGAAGGAAAATTGTGAATACTGTATATTGAAGCAACATCTCAAGACATCAGTCAGGAAGTTAAAGCTTGGTCACAAATGGGTCTTCTAAATGTACAATGACCCCAAGCATACTTCCAAAGTTGTAGCAAAATGGCTTAAGGACAACAAAGTCAGGGTATTGGTGTGCCCATCGCAAAGCCCTGACCTCAATCCTATAGAAAATGTGTGGGCAGAACTGAAAAAGCGTGTGCGAGCAAGTGTAACAGTATAACTTTAGACCGTCCCCTCGCCCATACCCGGGCGTGAACCAGGGACCCTCTGCACACATCAACAACAGTCACCCACGAAGCATCGTTACCCATCGCTCCACAAAAGCCACGGCCCTTGCAGAGCAAGGGGAACTACTACTTCAAGGTCTCAGAGCAAGTGACGTCACCGATTGAAACGCTATTTAGCGCGCACCGCTAACTAAGCTAGCCGTTTCACATCTGTTACACAAGGAGGCCTACAAACCTAACTCAGTTACACCTGCTTTGTCAGGAGAAATGGGCCAAAATTCACCCAACTTCTTGTGGAAAGCTTGTGGAAGGCAACCTAAACGTTTGACCCAAGTTTAAACAATTTAAAGGCAATTCTACCAAATACTAATTGAGTGTATATAAACTTCTGACCCATTGGGAATGTGATTAAAGAATTAAAAGCTGAAATAAATAATTCTCTCTACTATTATTCTGACATTTCACATTCTTAAAATAGTGGTTATCCTAACTGACCTAAGACAGGACATTTTTACTAGGATTAAATGTCAGGAATTGTGAAACTGAGGTTAACTGTATTTGACTAAGGTGTATGTAAACTTCTGAATTCAACTGTATGTCTGTAGTTAGTTACTATGAGAAAGAAACCTACTAAACAGAGGTCTAGACAGTCAATAGTGCTCTTACCCTGACAGTGGGGTTGGCTCCATGCTCTAGCAGACACTGGACTGATCCCAGACACAGGTTGGAGGCTGCAATGTGCAGGGCTGTGCCATGGTGGAAGTCACTGCAGGTGGAATTCAGTACTACAGAGACAGTACAACCAGGTTCAGATCAAATCAATCTGAATTTGATTTCCAAAGACAGCTATTATCTTCGTTTTATTCTGAAAGCGTTACCAACTTCTTCTCTTAGGAGTCTCGTGTGGTGTTTGAGCCACATGGTCCGTAGACAGGAGAATAACAATGAGACGAAATGGCCCCAATCAATGGTCAGTGTGGAGGAGCAATGAGAAATCAATGTAGGAGTTAATGAAATGGCCTTGGGTCAAGGCTGGTATGGGCTTGATGGAGTGTTAGTTCTGATTGGAAGTCTAGGGAGGGTTAGGAGGAACACAGACATACAGGAGCATGCCAGAACTGACAAGACTGACTATGTTGTTAGTTGGCTAGGTAGACTACATGGGTTGTGTTGATGCTACTCACCTCTAGGTTTGGAGGCCTTGAGGAGAATGCGAATCAGCTCTGGCACGTCGAAGTATGCAGCATAGTGCACGGCGTTCATGTTGGTCCAGCGGCTGCGGAGACTTACGTCTGCCCCCAGGGAAATGAGCTGATTGGACAGCCTGAGGGCAGCGGTAGGGTCACCTGGATGGGGTCACAAGATGGACAAAACTGGTAGGAAACTACATTGAATCTTAAGCTTAAAACCACTTTATTTTATGAAAGCTTTATTGAGAAATCAGACACTTGAAATGAACAATCAGTTCAAGGTTTGAGAGTCTCACCAACACCATGGGCCCCGGCTTTGCAACTGTAGTGGAGCAAGGTCATGTCTGTCAGTCCATCACGGTCATTGACATGGCAACCACGCTTTAAGATCTGTAAAAGGAGACAAGAACTGTTCAGTGAACTGAGAGAGGGAGAGAGATGCTAGGGGAAAGGCAGAGAGAGCAGTAGTATCATATGCCTTTTTAAACACTATGAAACACTGAAAACACCACACATACAGACTATAGGGCTATAGCCTCTCATCTCTCTGAGAGATGCTTCCTGTGCTTATCGTAGCCACATTAGCAGGATGAGCCATTCACACCCAATTCGCACAGACGACACATGTCGGCGAAGTCTAATGATGGGGAGTCATGAGATCCTGCTGAGTCATGAATTAAGCACTACATTTATTTTCACTGCATTGCAATTTCATCAGAGGCTATCATTGCTGAGTAGCATACGTCAACATGAGGAACTGGCACCCATTTTGGATAGGTAAAACATTTGAGGGACACAAATATTGAAACGATGGCAGTCGTTACCAGAAGTGACATTAATTTACTATGCTGTTTCAGCTGAATATCTAAGCTTGTACTTGGTACATTGAAAATAGTACAAATAGGAGTTAATAGCAAACTATTCATAGCAGCCTTTACAATGTTGAATAACCTCCATCAATGTCTTGCTGAGTGTAATGCAAAGCCATATTCCCAATGGTGTAGATTGAAGAAGCAGTGAAACTCCAGTTAATTAGCTCTTTCCTCTGGTGCCAGCAGACAGCAGTGACGGGTGCCGAGTGACAAGTGAAAAAGGACCCATCCGGATTCCCGAACAAGACTAGCAACTATCTCGGGACAGTTCATTATCCACCAGTGTCAATCAAGAGAGACGAAATGAGCACACTCCCCTCAAGCCCTGACATTATGCCTTTTCATACAGAGACATGTAGTCCAACTGAATTAACATGATATTATCAGACAGGTCCTCTCCTGAGGCTTAACGATGACACCCCCATGCACACTTTCATGATTCAACATGGATTCTATAAGGTGAATCCCCGTAGCTGCAGTGCTAACACGAAGCTAGCCTTACACATCTGATTCAACTTAATTTAGGACTTTGTTAGGTTAAATCAGGTGCGTTAAAACTATGATTGGAGCAAAAGCCTACACCCACACAGCCTTTTGTAGATAAGACAATGCATCTCTGTTAATAAAAATACTGTAAAATTTGCCAGAGGGCTGAGGTTGTTTACTGACAATGCAGCGACGTGGTTCTTTACCCATATCTGACAGCCTGGTCTGATTTAGAGTCTGTCTTAGTGCAGAGCCTGTATGGGTAATGGGAAGGACCTATTATCTCAGCCATCAATCACAGCCATCACGGCGTCCTGGGGGACACCCAGGAACTGAGGCTGACTTTACGATCAGTCCTAACACTAAAACTGCATCAATAAGAGGAAATCGAGTTAACTAAGAGTGTGTATTTGTATGTGTGGATACGTATGTGTGTGTGTGTGTACATGTGTTTTTATGGGGCATATCTTCCCTCTCTCCAAGACAGTAGAGCAGGATTAAGAAATGAATCTGAAACTTGAAGTATGCATACTTTATGTTGATTCACAACCCACCCTCATCACTCTTCCTCTTCAGGGTTATGAGAGTTCCCGCTCCCACGATCACATTACCACTACTCACACTGCAGTAATGGTTGGTCCTGAGCTAAAGATGTGCACTTTCATCTAAGCAACAGCAAAATAAAGGGAATCAACTGAAACATAAACTACACCTTATATGACCTTATAGTAAGGTGTTTTCTTTTAAAGCACACTAGTAGAGCCTCAACTTTTCTAAGGTAACCCAACGGGTTGTAAGTCATGCCTCCAACTGAACCCAAAGCCTGCCGTTCCATGTTCTCTTCAACTAATGACTGTATCACTGTATTTTGTTTCCTGTGTGTATTGTATTTTGGTTGGAGACCTGTATCTTTGGTGCACTATGCAGTAATATACTGTATCTGACTGTTATATACACAGTAGAAATAAAGAAGAAAAGTATTCTGTTCCAAGCACTGAGCCTTGTGGGACGCCAAATTCAACTTTGGAACATTCAGAAGATTGGATACCAATACTGATACGTTTAGGCCAGGGATGGGCAACTTGTGTCCTGCCACTTTTGTAGGCTCGCGGATCAATTTCCACAAAAAAACTCAGAACTTTTAGGAACCAAGTCAGGATCTCATCTTGTTGTTGAGAGTTAGAATATTACAATACACAAGGTGCAAATTTGGTTGTGCATCAGAAGTCTTTCTCCTGAGATATCAGTCGGACAGTCACTCAATTATCCCATGTCAGCTAACATTTTTTAGATTGGTAAATTTGTCTAGCCAGCTATGTAAACTTGTAGCAATCATAGCCGAATTACCGACTGTGGGGCCCCCACTGATTCTCTTAGTCACTCTCACTCAGATATCATACTAAAAACTGCAAACATTTCTCTCTACCTTATGGCACAACGTGTAGAATTGCAGGACATTTGCTGTAAAACTGCACATTTTTCTCTCTGCCCCATGGCAAAACGAGTAGAATGGCATGAAATTAGTTATAAAATGGCAAAATATTCTATCCGCCCCATGGCAAAATGTGTAGAATTGCAGCAAACTTGCTTTGTAACTGCAATATTTTCTCTACGCCCCATGGTAAAATTTATAGAATTGCAAGAAATGTACTGAAAAGGTTCCTTTCTGCTGTCAAGAGAAGCAAAATGTTTCGCTCAGGAGGTTGGCCCCCCCCAACAATTTTTTTGCTTAAGGCCCCCAAAAGGCTAGGGCCGGCATGTGTGGGTATGAACGCAGACCCGTGAGCCACTGCGCCCCACATGAAGAGTTCAGATTTCTTGTTGCCTCCCACCCAATCAAAGTTGCCCATCCCTATTCTAGGCCTACAGATTTCTACATATATCTGTATGTTTCTGCCAGTGTTGTGTGAGCTGTAGTCAGGCCTGTAGTCTGCTGAAAGTCCTTACTGGCAGTAACTCACCTCGTTTCCGATGAGGTCGATCTTGTGCTGGACCTGTGGGACCCACTGACGGATGATGGCGAAAAGCTCTGGGATGGTGGTGCGCGGATCCAGCAGGATCTCCAGACACGCAGGATCATTTGGGTCAAAGAATGTGAAGACTGGAATGGTAAGGAAAATGCCAACAAGATTATTACCCTCCTCATGAAATCACTATGAAATGTGCCTCTCTTGCTTTTCTTCGTTCTTTTCCAGACAGCATATTGACTCATTCTGAATGTGTGACATTAAATATCAAACATATTTTTATCTTGTAAAAATGTCATTTGTATTTTGGGTTGTATTTTTCAGTAGGCCTCTTAGTGCGCTCTATTTAATTACTTATGGAGTTCTCTCTGTTGAACATCCAATCGTTCTGTCCTGTCTGAAAGCACTGTTTCTATGAGCAGCACGAGGTAGATTGAAACCCTATCAAAGTGGAAACGTTGCACTGAAATAACACGATCATTCTTACTTTGTTTTTATAACACACCATCATAAGATGCATTGAAGCTTGTGGGTAAACTGAAATGAAAAGCTTTACATCACACTAGTCTGCAGAAAACACTTACATTCATTGGCATAGAGTGGAATAAGAACGACAGTATCATACCGTTTGCATATAACAGCCCCAAAGCCAAGATCCATCTACTAAAATAATCAATAACATGCTATAAATGTCCTTGTTCACTTATTTACGATAATATACATTTCATTAAATATTTTAATTATGTTTCTATGAATCTGCAGAGGTTGTTTTGACCAGGCAGTCTGTGCTTGGTGAAAGGCTCTTTGTGGATCGAGGCTACAGTAGCACACGTCCCAGAGCCCAAAATCCACTGTTACATATAAAGCAGTGTTGGGTAGGGTGCATTAACAAAGGGCCTGGGCCTGTATTCACAAAACATCCCAAGGTGCTGATCTAGGATCAGGTCACCCCTGTCCATATAATCGTAGACAAGATAGTAGCTACTAACAATTGGATACCGCGAAATTGTGGAGAAAAAGGGGGTAAAATTTTTTAGAAATAAATTAAATAAAAAGCACTCCTACTATGAGACACTTCCTGTGAATACGGGCCCTGGAGCCTGAGACCTAGGACCCACCATAGTCTTTGGGGAGGGGGGCCTGTGCAGATGGGTGGACCATGGGCCTCTTCCGGGGCTCATGAACTGGGCTCTGGTACTCAGAGGCAGGCTGGGCCTCCTCCTCCACCTCGGCAGTCTGCTCTTTAGTCATTCTGCTAGATGTTGCCAGGCCTGGAAAAGATGACACACATTTATTGAGTGGCGCTACAAATCAAACAGCTCTATCGCAGGTTTCTCTGAACAGTTGTCATACGTCTGTGACTCAGCCAAGAGTCACATGAAGTAGTTGCTTATAAGAGTCTTGTTCCCATGACAGTCTCTCTACTCTGGCAAGTCTATGCCTTGCAGATGCCCCTCCCAGAGCAGACAGGCTCTATGTTTGGCTCTAGGGCCTGTGAGAGACGTTCACTAGTGACTCACTGATAACTGCACTTACTGACAAGAGATGAGGAGATTCAGGGAGCAGGCAGACTAACAGGCAGGCTAATGTATTGTACCATTTCAGTGCATGCTAATGCTAACTCTTAATGTCCATCATTGAACTGGAAATAGCTAATGGGCTGAGCTATATTTTCCAAATAGTATATGCATCAGCATATCTCGCACATCCGTCCTATGACAAATCAGGGATGCGTGTACTGTACAGTATGTGTTGGACATTGCAGCACTAATTTCTAAAGTGCTGCTGAACAAACCGTAAAACATCTATGTAAAAGCCCTATAGTATCAGTATACCAACGCTAATGCAATTTTGTATACAACACAATGGACCCTTTGGCCTATAACATTCACATTCACCTGACTAGATTTCCATCCTAAAATAAATGTTCACACTCTCATCTAGGGTCAGAAAATAAGTTATGTGTATGTGTTAATAAACACCCCGTTAGAACAGAACCAATAACCACTATTTATCCCAACATTGAAATGGGAACAAAGTCTATGTTAGTGGAAATTATTCACTGGGTCTTTTTAGTCAAGTCCAAGGGTTTCCTCCTCCATAGTCTGACTGCACAGTGAGCACACCCCATGTAAAATGATTCATCTGCTAAGTAATCTAATACACGGACTAAATTGTCCATCCATGCCTCTGCTAAGCCTTTTGTATTTTGAAAAAAGTCCAGAGAGAGGGGAGAAAGAGAGAGAGAGAGGGCTAATCACACAATCAGTAAAAGCCTGATCCTGTTGCGCAACTGTGCTACTGTATCAGTCTACCAACTCATTGTCCCAAGCACTATGGGGTCAAACAGTGAGTCAAAACAGAGGCCATACATTGGTCTGTGCTGCATTCATTAAGCTTAGAGAAACTACATTAACAGAGACCGATTCTGCTGTTATACAGACATATACTCAAAGCCAAATGAACAACCCGCACTCAGGCAGATACCACCCTCCTGATACTCTCTCTATGAGTTGCCTGTTGCCTTCAGTTGCATCATATTGAGGGGGATTCCTAGTCGTGTTTGGATATGGATACATAAGATGGATACAAAGCCTGTAAAGGTTTTCCTCCTCTTCGTCTGAAGAGGAGGTGTAGCAAGGATTGGACCAAGATGCGGCGTGGTAAGTGTCCATGGTTGTTTATTTAAAAAACATAAACACTATGAATACAAAAACAATAAACGTGAACAAACCGAAACAGTACCGTGTGGCGACAAACACAGACACGGAAACAAAGAACACTAAGGTCAGGGTGTGACACAGCCAAGATAGATCACGGCCTGGATGATTTGGGAGCAACTGTCCCTGTGCAGTTTGTGTCTTTTTATTTCTTCCTTTAATTATAGACTTTCTTTACCGCTTCCCACGATTTGCTGCTGAATCAATAGCCACTGCAGAATGGGTGATAAAACACATTGCCTGACATCCCAAAAGGATTATGTTGAAATAAAGGGTATCCATGATATAGCGTCCAATGACTAGCAGATAACAACTATACCTGTGCAGTGCAGTACCTGTCACCTATTATGACTATACTGCTAACAGAGTCCAGTTAAGGCAGCCATCATCGTCTCCTCCGAGTTGCCCGGCTCCTCCTAGTTCCTACCCCTGATCTGACAGTAGTGTGTTTCATGAATAAAGTCTCAGTCACAGACAGCATTTTCCCTGGTATAGATGTGACGTATAATTAGCATGAGCACATTATTTGTTTAATTAAATGAGTACTGTATACAACTAAGTCTTATGCAATAGTGCTCATATGAGTCAACCAGATGTATACATTTTTGGAGGCAAATACATTCAGATAGCAAAATAGGAGAAAAGAAATGGTGCGACAAACTTGACAGATGTTGATATTCTACTCAATCCCTACTGTAATGGAATGAATAGCATTTGATCATTTGGCTGGGTCACACTAATGACAAAAACAATAGGCCAGAGCGGTATTTTCGAGTTATTAACGATAAATAAAAACAACATATTAGTGTTGCAATGAGCAATAATGCAAATGTGCATATCACATCGCCCAACAACGTGTATGATAACAGAGCTTTTGACAAGCCTATATGAGAAAATGTGTCAATTCGTGACTTGTGCGTAGCAGAGGGCGTGTACTCAGCCAACGAGGAAAAAAACGCCCCGTTGGCAAACAATGAGAAAGATGCTGGAGGAGGAATATACACATGGCATGTGCAACTATTAATTTGATCTAATAACAATGCGCTGACGTCTTCTGTTTGCACTTATATTATAAAATGGGCGCAAAAAAAAAAAAACATCTGCCCGTGAGAGTTCATGGAACAGTGTTTCAGAGCATCTCCATCTTTCTAGGCTCCGTATCAAGACAAACACACCGGCTGTGAAAAACACAGACGCAAATAAATCTAATCAAACTAAATATATCCAATAATTAGAATCGTATATGCATGAATGGTATTCATCTTACCTGAAAACAAGCCTTGTCGATTATCTCTAGCTTTTCCTCGCGGTTCAGCTAGATGAGAACTGCAATGGTGCTGAAAATGCTGCTGTACTGCTGCGAAGGTCTTTCTCTGTGCCTGCGTCACGGGCGTGAGCGCCCATGGACCACAACGTTGGCTACCATTGTGTGTGTCCTTCCTAGGCACACGAATTCGCCTAGATACCACAGTCAGAAAATGTGCTATATCTTAATAATTCATGAAAAAAACGTATTTTTGATCTTAACTTAAGGTTAGGGTTAGATATAAGGTTACACACGGTGTGGTTAAATTAAAAAACGTTTTTTATATATAGAAATATGCGGGGTTCAGACTTTGTGGCTTTGGTAACTAGTTACGATCATCTTCCATTTCTATATATATTTTTTCATTTCACCTTTGTTTAACCAGGTAGGCAAGTTGAGAACAAGTTCTCATTTACAATTGCGACCTGGCCAAGATAAAGCAAAACAGTTCGACACATACAACGACACATGGAGTAAAACGAACATACAGTATAAACACGTCTATATACGATGTGAGCAAATGAGGTGAGATAAGGGAGGTAAAGGAAAAAAAAGGCCATGGTGGCAAAGTAAATACAATATAGCAAGTAAAACACTGGAATGGTAGATTTGCAGTGGAAGAATGTGCAAAGTAGAAATAAAAATAATTGGGTGCAAAGGAGCAAAATAAATAAAATAAATACAGTAGGGAAAGAGGTAGATGTTTGGGCTAAATTATAGGTGGGCTATGTACAGGTGCAGTAATCTGTGAGCTGCTCTGACAGTTGGTGCTTAAAGCTAGTGAGGGAGATAAGTGTTTCCAGTTTCAGAGATTTTTGTAGTTCGTTCCAGTCATTGGCAGCAGAGAACTGGAAGGAGAGGCGGCCAAAGAAAGAATTGGTTTTGGGGGTGACTAGAGAGATATACCTGCTGGAGCGTGTGCTACAGGTGGGAGATGCTATGGTGACCAGCGAGCTGACATAAGGGGGGACTTTACCTAGCAGGGTCTTGTAGATGACATGGAGCCAGTGGGTTTGGCGACGAGTATGAAGCGAGGGCCAGCCAACAAGAGCGTACAGGTCGCAATGGTGGGTAGTATATGGGGCTTTGGTGACAAAACTGATTGCACTGTGATAGACTGCATCCAATTTATTGAGTAGGGTATTGGAGGCTATTTTGTAAATGACATCGCCGAAGTCGAGGATCGGTAGGATGGTCAGTTGGTCAATATGCCAAACAAAGCCATCATTAGAAACACCCCCTACACACACAAAACGAGTAGGCGAGTAAGTTTTTGGGCGAACGGCATGGCAATATTGAAGTACAATAAAGGTGAGAAGAGACAATTTCACACCTTTCGTGGCAAACCGAGTAGCATTCATAAGAGAAGCCACAGAAGTCTCTCAGTGGAGATATATCAGCATCAAGGATAATCCTGCTGATGAGGTCTCCAGAGGTTTGTTGGCTGACAGCTTTTTGGCTTGTAAAAGATGAATAGAGGGCCCAGACTTTCTCTTGAAGTCAAAGGAAGAATGGCCAAAGCTGGCCTTGGATCCCACTCCAATCTCTTCAGGTGATCCAGAGAAAAACGTGACCTGACGGTGAACTTTGTTGTTGTGAAGGACTCTGAGAGTGCATCTACTTTTCTGATTGGAGTTGAGGATCCAGTTGCAGAGAGTGGTGTTCAGTTCCAGTGTCCTAAGCTTGGTGAATAGCGTGGAGGGGACAATGGTGTTAAACACTGAGCTGTATTCATCTATTCTAGGTGGGTGAGGGCAGTGTGGAGAGCAATTGAGATTGCGTCGTCTATGCATCTGTTGGGGCAGTATGCAAATTGGAGTGGGTCTATGGTGTCTAGGATGATGGAGTTGATGTGTACCATAACCAGCCTCTCAAAGCACTTCATGTGCTACAGGGCGGTAGTCATTGTGGCATGAAACCTTAGAGTTCTTGGGAACAGGAATGATGGTGGTCATCTTACAATGTGTGGACTGTGACACCAGGAGGTTGAAATTTACGGTAAATATGCCTGCCAGCTGTTCTGCGCATTCTCTGACAAAGCACCGTGGTATGGGCCTTGAGGGTGTTCACCTGATTAAAGACTTTACTCACATCGGCCTCGGAGAGCGAGATCACCCAATCTTCTGGGTCTGTGGCGGCCCTCATACCTGAAACGATGTTATTATCAAAGCGTGCATAAAATACATTGAATTTGTCTGGTAGAGAGGCATCATTGGGCAGATCACAGCTGGGTCTTCTTTTTGTAATCCATAATGTACCGTAGGGCGTCGGAGCCTCTGTAATATGATTCCACCTTATTCCTATATTGTCCTTTAGCTAGTTTGGTGACTCTGCAGAGGTCATAGCGGGACTTCTTTTACTTGTTCCTAGCTGCCTTGTTGACAACATTACAGAGCGGCGCATATAACTTTTTGATTTGAGAAAGGTGCTCCTCCCTCCCCACTTTCGCTCCATGATGTGCCGGGTCATTGCCAGGTTCAAACCGGTCCATATAACGCCCGCAATATCAGTGTTGCCAACTTAGCGACGTTGTTGCTATATTTAGGGAGTATTAAGACCCCTCTAGCGACACATTTTCAAAAAAGCGACAAGCGACAAATCTAGCAATTTTTTCTGGTGTTATTGGAGACTGATGTGAAAGCACGTATTGTTCTTACTCTTCTGAACGAGCAGCGGGTGTGTAACGGCCGTTGGTGGAAGAAGGTGAGGACCAAGGTGCAGCGTGGTACGTGTTCATATGGTTTAATAGGAATAGATCACTGAAAATACAACAAAGTGAACGAACGAAACCGAAACAGTTCTGTCTGGTGCAGATACAAACACTCAACAGAAAACAACTACCCACAAAACCCATGTGGGCAAGAGCTACCTAAGTATGGTTCTCAATCAGAGACAACAATAGACAGCTATCCCTGATTGAGAACCATACCCGGCCAAAAACAAAGAAATACAAAAACATAGAAAAAAGAAACATAGAATGCCCACCCTAGTCACACCCTGGCCTAACCAAAATAGAGAATAAAAGCCTCTCTATGGCCAGGGCGTGACAGGGTGCCATGGGCCCCACCCCGTCCACAGCACTCACAAGCGGCCCAGTCCTCGCGCAGTAGTCCCTCCCAGCTGCAGTCAGAGCAGCTAACCTGAATTAGGGCCAGAATAGTTACCATAATTTTCTCACATTGCCATTGACAGTTTTTTCTATTGTCTCTTTTTGGTCCATTTAGATTGTTAATGTAGATTGTATACAAACAAAATGTAACAAATGTTGTGGTTAAAAATGTTCATGTTTTACTGTGACTTGTTGTAGGCTCCTAAGTGGACCATAAGGTTAAAAACCAAACCAAATTAAATAAAAAATGAAAAACGATGTAACTCCGCCAGAGTGTCTCTTTTGGGTCACTTTTGCTGGTCCCAAGCCCGGATAAAGGAGGAGGGTTGGAATAGTTGCATTAAAAACAAGAATCGATAGAAAGTTCATTTGTAGTTCTAAACATATTTAGGGTGTTTTTGACTCAGTCTCTCCCACGATGTTATTCCTCTATCCGACAGCATCACAATTACGTTCACATGGGCAATTATGCAAATTAGGTAATTTAGCGACTTAACTAGAGACTTTTAGGACAGCCAATAGCTACTTTCCATACTGAGGAGTTGGCAACACTGCACAATATTTGCGCGGTCACTCGGCTTTCTTGTCAATATAATGGATCATCACTGATGAAACTCACAACTGTGCAAACTATTGCACAACTTCAACTTCTATCCACTTTTTGCAGTAGAAGGCTCTGACCCGGTACAGCATAAAGCTTTCCGATATCAGATTTTCTGTTAACTCCGTAGGCGATCAATGTCCTCGACTCTACTGAAGATGGATGTACTTCATATTTTGCAGACGAACTTTGTGTCTATTATAATCGGATTTGTCGTTATTATTTTATTGTGGATGAATCGAGGCAAACAAAGCAACTCACGTTTGCCTCCTGGTCCTGCACCGATTCCTCTGCTTGGTAACTTGTTACGAATGGATGTGAAAGCGCCATACAAGCTCTACATGGAGGTCAGTCAAATACTTGAGCTAGATCAGTGGACAAGGTTAGGTCAAAGATGCAGAATCAGGTGTAGAATGAGATATCCATTTAATTACTTTTCCACAGAACTTGGCAAAAATTGATTATTTGCATTAATACAAGCTAAATGTAGGCTAAATTATTATTGTTTTACATTATTTTCTGTGTTGGTTACTGTAGCAACAAAACAGTTCAGTATTTTCATGTGACTGCTTAGTTACCAGCCTTCTGTAAATTTTTATTGAATTGCCCCTCTGGGTTCAATATTCATTCAAAGTATACTACATGCATGTATTTGAGAACTGAAAAAGTGTGTGTATATATATCGATTACATAAATTAATTTGTGTAATTTCTTTCCTTCTTAATGCGTTTGAGCCAATCAGTTGTTGTGACAAGGACATTTTCCGTTTTGACTGACCTTCATGTCTTAGAAGTAATGTTGGACTGTCGTTTCTCTTTGATTATTTGAGTTGATCTTGCCATAATATGGACTAGGTCTTTTACCAAATAGGGTTATCTTCTGTATACCACCCCTACCTTTTCACAATACAACTGATTGGCTCAAACAAATTAATTTGTAGATTTTCTTTCCTTCTTATCTTTTAAGAAGGCACACCGGTTACTTGAAATGCATTCCAGGTGACTATCTCATAAAGCTGGTCAAGAGAATGCCAAGAGTGTGCAAAGCTGTCATCAAGGCAAATGGTGGTTACTTTGAAAAATCTAAAATATATTTTGATTTAACACTTTTGGTTACCACATGATTCCATATGTGTTATTTCATAGTTTTGAGGTCTTCACTATTATTCTACAATGTAGAAAATAATACAAATAAAGAAAAACCCTTGAATGAGTAGGTGTCCATTTGACTGGTACTGTATTTGCTTGTTTGTGCATGTGTTGGTTTGCAACATGTCGAACAGAGTAGACACAGACACATCCTGGTTGATATATTACTGTGGAAAAGGTGCTCCTGTAAAATATATTTGGGAACCAAAATCGTTGACACATTTATTTTGTTTTAAATCTTTCGTCTCTGTGTTTTCATAATTTCCCTTCAATTTGCAAGAGGCTGAACGCATCTCACAGGAGAAAGCACTGAGCGAGCGAAACAACGCCCCTCTGTCTCTCTAGTTGTAGGCCATCTGTCTGATGCTGTCTGGTCCAAACGAGTATGACATTGTTCCAACCTCACTTTGCGGAATTCAAAATGATGATGCTTGTCTTCCATAATTCAGATAAACAGTACCAGTTAAAAGTTTGGACACACCTACTCATTCCAGGGGTTTATTTTCTTTTGTACTATTTTCTACATTGATAAATAATAGACACCAAAACTATGAAATAACACATGGAATCATGTAGTCAACAAAAAAGTGTTAAACAAAACTAAATATGTTTTATATGAGATTCTTCAAAGAAGCCACACTTTGCCTTGATGACAGCTTTGCACAATATTGGCAGTCTCTCAACCAGCTTCATGAGGTTGTCACCTGGAATGCATTTCAGTTAACAGGTGTGCCTTGTTTAAAGTTAATTTGTGGAATTTCTTTCCTTCTTAATTAATGTATTTGAGCCAATCAGTTGTGACAAGGTAGGGGTGGTACACAGAATATAGCCCTATTTGGTAAAAATCCATATTATGGCAAGAGCAGCTCAAATAAGCAAGAGAAATGACAGTCCATCATTACTTTAAGAGACGAAGGTCAGTCATTCCAAAAAACTTTGAAAGTTTCTTCAAGTGCAGTCGCAAAAACCATCAAGCGCTCTGATGAAACTGTCTCTCATGAGGACGGCTGCTGGAAAGGAAGACCCAGAGTTACCTCTGCTGCAGAGGATAAGTTAATTAGAGTTGATGAGTCCCAATTTTAGATTTTTAGTCAAGTGAGGCTTCTGTTTGCTCCTCATTACACACCACGGACCAATAAATATTATTTACATCAACATAGGAATCACTACAACTTTTTATGTGACCTCTTATACACTATATTAGGCCCAGCCTTTGGATCGTTGATCTTCCTAGATATGGCTACGATATTGTTATCACTACATCCGATGGATCTGGATACTGCTTTCAAGCCTGTTTCTGCAGCGTTAGTCATGATTTGATCAATACATGTTGATTTCATTCCTGTGCTGTTTGTAACTACCCTGGTAGGTTGACTGATAACCTGAACCAGTGCACAGCTCAATGAAAGCCAGTCAATATTTAAATCACCCAGAAAATATACCTCTGTTCATATAACATGCATTTCACAAATGTTATCCGGAAACTGACTGTTAGCACTTGGTGGTCTATAGCAGCGTCTCACAAGGATGGGCTATAGGTGAGGCAGATGAACCTGTAGCCATATTACTTCAACAGTATTTAACATGAGATCCTCTCTAATCTTTACAGGAATGTGGTTCTGAATATAATCAGCAACACCTTCATCACTCGCATTTCTGTCTTGTCTGTAAATGTTTAAAACCTTCTATTCCTACCACTGTATCAAAGGTATTATCCAAGTAGGTTTCAAAATATGAATGTCATCTGTTACTAGCAAGTTATTAATTTCATTAACTTTGTTTCTTAAGCTACATATGCTAACATGGGCTATTTTGAGCACTTTTCTGGATGCTTGCTGGTTTTCATTGCTTTACTGGGAAGTTTAGCAGAAGTAGATATTCTCATGTTATCTACTTTAGTGCAGGGTGAGCTGCACACAGTGGACTTCCTACTAGGGTACACCGCCTCAGTGCCAACAGCATACATACATTCAATAGGCACATGATTGCTGAATACAATAGTTGTAGGAGGTATTCATGACAATTAGAGGGACATAAATTAGGTTACTTTCATTGTCTACCAACGTTCCTGGTATAATGTACATTTGATAAAGCATTATGACGACTCAGCAACATAATGGTAGGGATTAACTGAGCTGGGCTTGGGTCATTGATAAATCGTTGTCTCAACACAACCTTATAATGCTGTGAAAGGATCCATGAACCCAAATGCTTCGGGTGGATCCCATCCTCTTTATAAAACGTGTTTTGTCTTCAAAAGGTATCGAAATTGTCAACAAACGTTACACCAATTGAGCTGCAATAATCACGTAGCAAGTTGTGAAGAGCGAGAATCCTGCTAAAGCGCTCAACGTCATGGTCCAGAGAGGGAACATATGATGGGTCTTTTTATTAGTGTCTAGCAGAGAGTCAATCAGCTCTTTAAAATCCAGTTTCAATTATTCAGAGCTGCCCTTCATAATGTAATTTAAATCCCACATGGACTACGATATAATCAATTTCCATCTCTTTGCGGGAGGCAGCTTTCACGGCTCGTAACATGCGAGCATCGTTGATTGTCATGCTCCTCTTGCTGTGCTCCTTCGACTCCGCTATCAGATGGGGGAGGAGAGGAGGAGATGACTCCCTGGTGAACAAACTCCGGTCAGTCGGATAATGACAAACGACAAGGCGGAGATGCATCAAACAAGTGCGAACCACTTCCAGCGTAGAAAAGGTAAACATTCCACTGTGAGTTTCCCCCAGTTTCTTACGTAGGCTGGCGACCTGCGTGATAAAGGAAGCCATCTCAAATAAAATTGAATTTGTCACATGCGCCAAATACAACAGGTGTAGTAGACCTTACATTGAAATGCTTACAAGCCCTTAACCAACAATGTAGTTTCAAGAAAATACCCCCCAAAAGTAAGATAAGAATAACAAATAATTAAAGAGCAGCAGTAAATAACAATAGCAGGGCTGTAACGGTTTTCTGTGGACGAAGGATCGGACCAAAGCGCGGCGTGGTTAGATTTGAGTTCAACATGTTTAATAAAGACCATAAACGTGAACACTACAAAATACCAAAACAACAAATGTGAAAAACCGAAACAGTCCTATCTGGTGCATAGACACAAAGACAGAAGACAACCACCCACAAATCCCAACACAAAACAGGCTACCTAAATATGGTTCCCAATCAGAGACAATGACTAACACCTGCCTCTGATGGAGAACCATATAAGGCCAAACATAGAAATGGGAAAACTAGACACACAACAGAATGCCCACTCAGCTCACGTCCTGACCAACACTAAAACAAAGAAAACACAAAATAACTATGGTCAGAACGTGACACGGGCTATATACAGGGGTTAAAGAGCAGCAGTAAATAACAATAGTGGGGCTATATACAGTGCCTTGCGAAAGTATTCGCCCCCCTTGAACTTTGCGACCTTTTGCCACATTTCAGGCTTCAAACATAAAGATATAAAACTGTCTTTTTTTGTGAAGAATCAACAACAAGTGGGACACAATCATGAAGTGGAACGAGATTTATTGGATATTTCAAACTTTTTTAACAAATCAAAAACTGAAAAATTGGGCGTGCAAAATTATTCAGCCCCTTTACTTTCCAGAAGTTCAGTGAGGATCTCTGAATGATCCAATGTTGACCTAAATGGCTAATGATGATAAATACAATCCACCTGTGTGTAATCAAGTCTCCGTATAAATGCACCTGCACTGTGATAGTCTCAGAGGTCCGTTAAAAGCGCAGAGAGCATCATGAAGAACAAGGAACACACCAGGCAGGTCCGAGATACTGTTGTGAAGAAGTTTAAAGCCGGATTTGGATACAAAAAGATTTCCCAAGCTTTAAACATCCCAAGGAGCACTGTGCAAGCGATAATATTGAAATGGAAGGAGTATCAGACCACTGCAAATCTACCAAGACCTGGCCGTCCCTCTAAACTTTCAGCTCATACAAGGAGAAGACTGATCAGAGATGCAGCCAAGAGGCCCATGATCACTCTGGATGAACTGCAGAGATCTACAGCTGAGGTGGGAGACTCTGTCCATAGGACAACAATCAGTCGCATATTGCACAAATCTGGCCTGATGGAGTCTGCAAAAGACCTGAGACTGGGACGGAGATTTGTCTTCCAAAAAGACAATGATCCAAAACATAAAGCAAAATCTACAATGGAATGGTTCAAAAATAAACATATCCAGGTGTTAGAATGGCCAAGTCAAAGTCCAGACCTGAATCCAATCGAGAATCTGTGGAAAGAACTGAAAACTGCTGTTCACAAATGCTCTCCATCCAACCTCACTGAGCTCGAGCTGTTTTGCAAGGAGGAATGGGAAAAAATTTCAGTCTCTCGATGTGCAAAACTGATAGACATACCCCAAGCGACTTACAGCTGTAATCGCAGCAAAAGGTGGTGCTACAAAGTATTAACTTAAGGGGGCTGAATAATTTTGCACGCCCAATTTTTCAGTTTTTGATTTGTAAAAAAAGTTTGAAATATCCAATAAATCTCGTTCCACTTCATGATTGTGTCCCACTTGTTGTTGATTCTTCACAAAAAAATACAGTTTTATATCTTTATGTTTGAAGCCTGAAATGTGGCAAAAGGTCGCAAAGTTCAAGGGGGCCGAATACTTTCGCAAGGCACTGTATATAGCCCCACTATTGTTATTTACTGCTGCTCTTTAACCCCTGTATATAGCCCGTGTCACGTTCTGACCATAGTTATTTTGTGTTTTCTTTGTTTTAGTGTTGGTCAGGACGTGAGCTGAGTGGGCATTCTGTTGTGTGTCTAGTTTTCCCATTTCTATGTTTGGCCTTATATGGTTCTCCATCAGAGGCAGGTGTTAGTCATTGTCTCTGATTGGGAACCATATTTAGGTAGCCTGTTTTGTGTTGGGTTTTGTGGGTGGTTGTCTTCTGTCTTTGTGTCTATGCACCAGATAGGACAAATCAAAAACTGAAAAATTGGGCGTGCAAAATTATTCAGCCCCCTTAAGTTAATACTTTGTAGCGCCACCTTTTGCTGCGATTACAGCTGTAAGTCGCTTAAACTTACAAAACAAAACACATAAATCCCCCATGTCGCACCCTGACCTAACCAAAATAATAAAGAAAACAAAGATAACTAAGGCCAGGCTGTGACAGCGAGGGAGAGCTTTGTACACTTCTCTGTGTTTGGAGTAAAGGTGGTCTAGAATTGATTTCCCTTTGGTTGCACTTTTAACATGCTGATAGAAATTAGGTAAAACTGATTTAAGTTTCCCTGCATTAAAGTCCCCGGCCACAGCTCATTGAGTTCGGTTTTAGTGCCAGCATCGGTCTGTGGTGGTATGTAGACATTTGAAAACTCTCTAGGTAGATAGTGTAGTCTACAGATTTTCATGAGATAGTCTACCTCAGGCGAGCAAAACCTTCAGACTTCTTTCCAGCTTTTGTTTACCCCGCCCCTTGTCTTACCAGAGGCTGCTGTTCTGTCTTGCCGATAGAGTGTATAACCCACCAGCTGTATGTTCTTAATGTCATTGTTCAGCCATATTAATTTATTTATTACCCCCTTTTTCGTGGTATCCAATTGTTAGTCTTGTCTCATTGCTACAACTCCCGCATGGACTCGGGAGAGGCGAAGGTCGAGAGCCATGCGTCCTCCGAAACACAACCCAACCAAGCCACACTGCTTCTTATCACAGCACGCATCCAACCCGGAAGCCAGCCGCACCAATGTGTCAGAGGAAACACCGTACACCTAGCTACCTGGTTAGCATGCACTGCGCCCGGCCCGCCACAGGAGTAGCTAGTGCGTTATGAGAGAAGGATATCCCTGCCGGCCAAACCCTCCCTAACACGGACGACGCTCCCGGTCGTGGCCGGCTGCGTCAGAGTCTGGGCTCGAACCCAGAGTCTCTGGTGGCACAGCTAGCACTGCGTTGCAGTGCCACCCGGGAGGCCACATATTACAGTTTTTAATGTCCCGTTGGTATGATATACGTGCTTTCAGTTCGTCCCATTTATTTTCCAGCGATTGAACGTTAGCTAGCAGGACGGAAGGCAACGGCTGATTAGCCACTCATTGCCTGATCTTCACTGTAGTATATCCCTCCCGTCCAACTCATTGAAGAAAAACTTGTTGTCTAATCTGAGGTGAGTCATCGCAGTTTTGATGTCCAGAGGCTCTTTTCGGTCATAAGAGATGGTAGCAGCAACATTGTGTACAAAACAAGTTACGAACAACGCAAAACAAATTAAAATAGCATGGTTGGTTAAAAGCCGATAAGACGGCAGCATCATAAAATGCTCAAGCCAATAACCCTCGTCAAACAAACAATTGTCGCATTGGAACTCGGAGTGGTCCAGTTTGTTTCGAAACAAAGCGTAGTAGTTTCAGCTTCTACAGCGCTGGAACCGTTAATTTACTTCTCCAGACAAAGAGAGCTCCATTGTAAAACTTGTCTTGGACTAACTTTGTGAGCTTGATGGCTAGCAGCTTAGCTAGGTTAGTGTCTCTGTCAAGCAGACTTCAACCTGTCGGTTCAGAGGGATTCCGGGACAAGAAATAGCGGTCCTAACTGTTAAAAGCTAACCACGTCGATGGCATTGGCATTTCTCTATAAGTAGGGTGAGTCAACATATTTTTCTACTTTGAAATCAGAACCCTGGACAGCCATGTCATATTTAGCTTATGTTGATTGGACCAAATTGTTTTTGGTATCTTTTAGTTCTCACTCTATTAGACTAAGTAGAGGTGATTTGATGATGCTGAAATGTTGAAGTTGAAATGGTGCTGGAATAGCTACTGTTTTCTTTGCGATTTGTCGTAACTCTGTTGTTCTAAATCAATAGTTGTTTAGTGGTCCGAAAATGTTGGAAACATGAACTTGCTTGACCATGCTGTAGGTCATGTAATTGTCTGTTACTGTACATGCAATATGCTTTGTGGACTTCACTGTGTTAGGGTTGCGTCAATTCGAATCTGGTATCAGAACAAGTTATAACACTGAGTCACTGATTGTACTCTATGTACTTTTATTAGCTAAGCAATAAATGGCAAATGCAACTTTCGTATATACGGGCTCACTGTAATACCACGCAGGGCAGAACAGGGAACTGACAGGATGTAAGAAAACAGCTGTTCATATACTGTGATAGACATAGTTCCAACCCGTCTGTTGGCCTATCACAGTAGAGGCTGAGCGTGGTTTAGACTTGCTCAGCCTATCGCAGGCGCTCAGGCTTGTCCCCGCATCTTGGCGCTTCTTGGAGTCCTCCCTCCGTCGATGTATAGATTCTTACTGTTCTGGTATCGCAGCCTAGTTATAACAGTTGCTCAGTTCCTGCTATTGTGTTGTTCAGTATTTTTCCATCTCAGTTAAACCTCGTGATGACCACCCCTCCCTAAACCTGATTAACAACAACTTTGTAAGGTACAGCAAGTCACACCATGTGCTCAATATTGTCACATACAAACACAAGGACAAAGCATCTGCTGGGCTGTTATCTACAGTTTTGCAACATGCAGGTCACACCATGTTACTCAGTTCTTGTCACACACACAAACAGGCAAGTAGATGTAGCAAGCAGTTGTTTAATCTCATGATGATGCTCAAGTGCACAAATGCAGATACCGCACACAGCCAACATCAGATAATATTTAATCATATATATACAGTGCCTTGCGAAAGTATTCGGCCCCCTTGAACTTTGCGACCTTTTGCCACATTTCAGGCTTCAAACATAAAGATATAAAACTGTATTTTTTTGTGAAGAATCAACAACAAGTGGGACACAATCATGAAGTGGAACGACATTTATTGGATATTTCAAACTTTTTTAACAAATCAAAAACTGAAAAATTGGGCGTGCAAAATTATTCAGCCCCCTTAAGTTAATACTTTGTAGCGCCACCTTTTGCTGCGATTACAGCTGTAAGTCGCTTGGGGTATGTCTCTATCAGTTTTGCACATCGAGAGACTGAAATTTTTTCCCATTCCTCCTTGCAAAACAGCTCGAGCTCAGTGAGGTTGGATGGAGAGCATTTGTGAACAGCAGTTTTCAGTTCTTTCCACAGATTCTCGATTGGATTCAGGTCTGGACTTTGACTTGGCCATTCTAACACCTGGATATGTTTATTTTTGAACCATTCCATTGTAGATTTTGCTTTATGTTTTGGATCATTGTCTTGTTGGAAGACAAATCTCCGTCCCAGTCTCAGGTCTTTTGCAGACTCCATCAGGTTTTCTTCCAGAATGGTCCTGTATTTGGCTCCATCCATCTTCCCATCAATTTTAACCATCTTCCCTGTCCCTGCTGAAGAAAAGCAGGCCCAAACCATGATGCTGCCACCACCATGTTTGACAGTGGGGATGGTGTGTTCAGCTGTGTTGCTTTTACGCCAAACATAACGTTTTGCATTGTTGCCAAAAAGTTCAATTTTGGTTTCATCTAACCAGAGCACCTTCTTCCACATGTTTGGTGTGTCTCCCAGGTGTCTTGTGGCAAACTTTAAACTACACTTTTTATGGATATCTTTAAGAAATGTCTTTCTTCTTGCCACTCTTCCATAAAGGCCAGATTTGTGCAATATGCGACTGATTGTTGTCCTATGGACAGAGTCTCCCACCTCAGCTGTAGATCTCTGCAGTTCATCCAGAGTGATCATGGGCCTCTTGGCTGCATCTCTGATCAGTCTTCTCCTTGTATGAGCTGAAAGTTTAGAGGGACGGCCAGGTCTTGGTAGATTTGCAGTGGTCTGATACTCCTTCCATTTCAATATTATCGCTTGCACAGTGCTCCTTGGGATGTTTAAAGCTTGGGAAATCTTTTTGTATCCAAATCCGGCTTTAAACTTCTTCACAACAGTATCTCGGACCTGCCTGGTGTGTTCCTTGTTCTTCATGATGCTCTCTGCGCTTTTAACGGACCTCTGAGACTATCACAGTGCAGGTGCATTTATACGGAGACTTGATTACACGCAGGTGGATTGTATTTATCATCATTAGTCATTTAGGTCAACATTGGATCATTCAGAGATCCTCACTGAACTTCTGGAGAGAGTTTGCTGCACTGAAAGTAAAGGGGCTGAATAATTTTGCACGCCCAGTTTTTGATTTGTTAAAAAAGTTTGAAATATCCAATAAATGTCGTTCCACTTAATGATTGTGTCCCACTTGTTGTTGATTCTTCACAAAAAAATACAGTTTTATATCTTTATGTTTGAAGCCTGAAATGTGGCAAAAGGTTGCAAAGTTCAAGGGGGCCAAATACTTTCGCAAGGCACTGTAGTAATGGCTATAATGTAAAATACAGAATCCCACAACTGGAGAGAGGTTGCTCTCCGGTTTTGTGATTAAACAAAGGTGTTTTACAATAGGCTGTGATGTATTTGTAGTTAATCATATCAGTAATGTTAGTAAATCATATCAGAGCTGTAGCACCACGCACTGGTGAAGTGGAGCAGAGCATGCTGGGCTCGCTCCAGCTCAGAGAAGATCAGCTTGAGAGAAGTCGAGAGAAAGTTCCAGCCATCCTTATTTTCCTACCAGTTAACTTTCATTTTGTTAGCCAAGTCCTTTATGATATGTAAGTTCATATTTCATATCTTTCAGGTGTTTATGTCTGAAGATGCACTCTGCGACAATAATGTTGTATTTATGGTATTTGCTCATTAGTAGTTTCTATCACTAGCTACTATAGCTATTGTGCGCTGGCTAGCTCTGTTTTGGTTGTCGTCATTTTGGACATTTAACCCTGTATTTGGAAAGGGTAATGCCCCCAGTGTGTCGTTTATATGCCCAGTAATTGTATACTTGTATGGTACATCATTATATGGGTATTAGATCCTATTTCACTGTTTAGAGGTATTCAAGTTAATTGCGCAATTGTAGCCTTGTACTGAAGATGATGGTATGCTTTGGAGTACAGGTGTGGCGGCTCCCCGTACAATCTCAAATGAGTACAGTCAGATTCAAGTTTCTTTGCGCTGTATGGTCCTGTATAGCATTAAGTCATCATAGTCATGTTAAACCATGCATATTGTTTATAAGATATGTGATTTGGAGACTGTATTCTGTCATTTACTATTGTATCTTTATTTATCTCTTTACTTGCAGACCTCACACACACACACACTTTGGTTGAAGCTTGTTGCCAGACCACTAAGTGCCTTATCCCATCCATACTACATACACTGTGCGGTGCTGTTCTGTGCATCTTAACCGTTATTAAACCACCTCAACTGGAATCCTACCTGTCTGTCATCTGTGCCTTTACCAGTGTAATGTAGTGATCATTAAACCATAATTCAGTCTGTGTATTGGTACTGTAGGATTCCAGTTGCATGTTTTACAGTAGCCAGACAGCGGGAGTGATATGCCATGTGAACTGTGTAATACCAGCATACTTCTGAATGAAGTTAAACTAAAGTATACAAATGCCCCGACCTCAGTTCTTATGAACATAAGCAATCTAAATAACTGTGGATGTTACAACCAGCACACGGGAGCGAACACAAAGTAAACCTAACCTACAGAATATACAGTCCACCAAGTCCTCACTTACAGGTGTGGTTGAATGATCTTCTTATTGGCTCGACCTTTAGACCTATATATTGCAAGGCATATGAATTGAAAGGTTATGGAGCAAACAATTAAATTATCACAACACATAAGTTGTAATATGGCTTGGGGGGGCTCGACTTCATCAGTGATTTTACCCACACACCGCTACTGTTGGGAACATAAAATGACATGCTATAAATACACTTATTTTGACACATTTTGGATATCTAAGTGAGTATAATGTACTCCATAATTTGCCACTGCATTTATTGCTCTCTTGTGTCTCTCCATCACTTATCCAAAGGAATAGCAAAGCCACAATCATTTAACTTCCATGTCATACATCACAGGACTGTCAGCTGTGCTCCATATAAACCTGGGATCTGAGACATCACTGTCCTGGTTCCCTAACTATAATCCTGTGGTTCTTCTCTCCTCAGCTCAGTAAGAAGTATGGCTCAGTGTTTACTGTATGGCTGGGCTCCAAACCTGTAGTGGTGATCTCTGGCTATCAGGCTATCAAGGATGCTTTTGTCACACAAGGAGAAGAGTTCAGCGGCAGAGCCAACTACCCCGTGATCATGACAGTCTCTAAAGGATATGGTGGGGGATTTATATATACACTGCTCAAAAAAATAAAGGCAACACTAAAATAACACATCCTAGATCTGAATGAATGAAATATTCTTATTATATACTTTTTTCTTTACATAGTTGAATGTGCTGACAACAAAATCACACAAAAATTATCAATGGAAATCAAATTTATCAACCCATGGAGGTCTGGATTTGGAGTGACACTCAAAATTAAAATGGAAAACCACACTACAGGCTGATCCAACTTTGATGTAATGTCCTTAAAACAAGTCAAAATGAGGCTCAGTAGTGTGTGTGGCCTCCACGTGCCTGTATGACCTCCCTACAACGCCTGGGCATGCTCCTGATGAGGTGGCGGATGGTCTCCTGAGGGATCTCCTCCCAGACCTGGACTAAAGCATCCGCCAACTCCTGGACATTCTGTGGTGCAATGTGGCGTTGGTGGATGGAGCGAGACATGATGCCCCAGATGTGCTCAATTGGATTCAGGTCTGGGGAACGGGCGGGCCAGTCCATAGTATCAATGCCTTCCTCTTGCAGGAACTGCTGACACACTCCAGCCACATGAGGTCTAGCATTGTCTTGCATTAGGAGGAACCCAGGGCCAACTGCACCAGCATATGGTCTCACAAGGGGTCTGAGGATCTCATCTCGGTACCTAATGGCAGTCAGGCTACCTCTGGCGAGCACATGGAGGGCTGTGCGGCCCCCCAAAGAAATGCCACACAACACCATGACTGACCCACCGCCAAACCGGTCATGCTGGAGGATGTTGCAGGCAGCAGAACGTTCTCCATGGCGTCTCCAGACTCTTCTGTCATGTCTGTCACGTGCTCAGTGTGAACCTGGTTTCATCTGTGAAGAGCACAGGGCGCCAGTGGCGAATTTGCCAATCTTGGTGTTCTCTGACAAATGCCAAACGTCCTGCACGGTGTTGGGCTGTAAGCACAACCCCCACCTGTGGACGTCGGGCCCTCATACCACCCTCATGGAGTCTGTTTCTGACCGTTTGAGCAGACACATGCACATTTGTGGCCTGCTGGAGGTCATTTCGCAGGGCTATGGCAGTGCTCCTCCTGCTCCTCCTTGCACAAAGGCGGGGGTAGCGGTCCTGCTGCTTGGTTGTTGCCCTCCAACGGCCTCCTCCACGTCTCCTGATGTACTGGCCTGTCTCCTGGTAGCGCCTCCATGCTCTGGAAGCTACGCTGACAGACACAGCAAACCTTCACAGCTCGCATTGATGTGCCATCCTGGATGAGCTGCACTACCCGAGCCACTTGTGTGGGTTGTAGACTCCGTCTCATGCTACCACAAGAGTGAAAGCACCGCCAGCATTCAAAAGTGACCAAAACATCAGCCAGGAAGCATAGGAACTGAGAAGTGGTCTGTGGTCACCACTTGCAGAACCACTCCTTTATTGGGGGTGTCCTGTCCTTAGTGGACAGTTTGATTTCACAGAAGTGTGATTGACTTGGAGTGACATTATTTTGTATAAGTGTTCCCTTTATTTTTTTGAGCAGTGTATTTTTTAAATGGGAGTGGGTGTCATTGTCCTTGACACAGTCAAAAAACAACAACATTACATTAGGTTTATGTTATGCTATTCTAATTCTTCCTCTTTGTGCTTCTGTCATACTGTTTACTTTAGGGGTGTTGGTGAGCAGTGGGAAGAGATCAAAAGATCTTCGTAGGTTCTCGCTGATGACCCTTAAAACCTTTGGGATGGGGCGCAGGAGCATCGAAGAACGTGTCCAAGAAGAGGCTAAGATGCTGGTGAAAGCCTTCGGTGAATATAGAGGTAGGTTGTTTTTCTTAGTATTTTTCTTGCCTTTGAAATACATTTTAAAATAACATTATGGGCAATATTACTCAGGTTGTTGGAATGTAAGAAACTGAAGATAAATGGTTAATTGCAGAATATAGTAACAGTAAAACCCATGGGGTGTACAGGGTTTTTATAGTATATACATGTATTATACCTGTAAACATGTACCTCATGTGCTGAGGGATAACTGATGTTTGAGGTCGTTTCGATTAGATTATTGTGGTTTTCGGTTTCAGTAATGTTTTTAAAACATGAAGTGCAGTATGCATTATGTGTGTTGAATGTTGTTATAACACAGAATGAAACAATCAATACAAGTGTTTGCCCGTTACTCATTTATTAACCCATAATTTCTTCACATTACTTTGCTTTCCTTAGTTTCAGCCACTTCGAATAAATCTCATCGGAGAAAGCATTCGAGCGAAACAGCGCCCCTCTGTTTCACGGACACTATTCAGACCCCTTGACTTTTTCCACATTTTGTTATGTTACAGCCCTATTCTAAAATTTATTAAATACATTTTTCCCCTCAATTTTAGAATAAGGCTGTAACATTACGTGGAAAAAGTCAAGGGGTCTGATAGGTTTCCGAAGACACTATATCCCATGTAGAGAGTGACATGGCATACTTTTTTTGTCCAGGGCTATACATACATGTCCTCAGACTCCACCACAATGGCATTGTCAGCAGCACCTGTCCTTTTTACCAAATAAATGTAAGATTTAATTTTAACAAGAAATGACCTTTCTTTTCTCTGCCCTGCTCAGAAAGTGCCTCATTTTGCAGGAGCTTCATTTCAATAAGTTACTTTTGCAATAATATTGTGGGAACTCTGTAAGGGTGGAATGGTCCATTATTATGAACCTGTCCGTGGGTGATTAATAAGAGTTGTTTCTACTATTATGAGAAACTTGGATTATATTGATATGAAATATATGTATGGAAATAAGTTATTTGTATACTATGAATTGTTATTGGATGGATTCATTTACTTTTTTCAAAGGCTTTTTTTCACCAAACAATCTGGCCTCATAACCTGGGCACAGTGGCCAGGGAAAACCCCCCCTCCCTCCCAATTTCCCTTGCAACCTTAAAGCTTCCTGCAGATTTTACTGCTTCTGAAACAACCTGCTGATGCAAGACAGAATGAGAGCGACGAGCTGAGCAGTCCACAACAGCGGGTTGGGGGGGCCTCGAGTGGTGCATGGGGGGGGGGGGTGTATCAAGCTTTGAAATTATTTATTTAAAACAACAAAAATATTATGCCCAGCTCACGAGTGAGGCCCCTTGATGTTGTGAGCCTAATGGTAAGTCCACGATTGGTTAAACCTCCGCACTACAAAACCAGACAGAGCACTAGGACCTGCCTCTCCCTCCAGAACCCTAGGGGTAATGTTTGTTTTGGTAATCGGTGTAACCGAGATACATTATTCTCAGTATTATCTTCAGCAAGATTTTAACACTAAACATGTCATTGAAATGGTACCATTTTACGTTAAAATACATGGAAAATCGAGTGTTTAATTTAAACATAGTTGTTGCTTCTCACAGATATTTCTAAAAGTTTCACCATCACAATATTATATATGGATAACCAATCAGGTATTTTAAAAGTATCTGTGTGTTCTTGCCTTCCTTCTCTAATCTAGATTCAGTTGTCAATCCCAAAGAATTGCTTTGCAATTGTGTTGGCAATGTGATCTGCTCCATAGTCTTTGGGCACAGGTTTGAAAATGACGACCCAATGTTTCAGCTCATCCAAAAGGCTGTTGATGCCTACTTCAATGTCCTCAGCAGCCCTATTGGAGCGGTACAGTAACTTTTCAGCTCATCTCTTTTCATAGAATCTTCCATTGCTCTCAACGCCCTGCTAAACTGAAGGTCTATCACAGTAATTGCACAAAATGGTCTTGGGCTGACCAAGCCATTGTTTTCACTAACAAAACCCCCTCCCCTTCCATCCCCTTTCTTTCAGATGTACAACATGTTCCCTAGAATCGTTTGGTGCTTTCCAGGCAATCACCATGAGATGTTTGCTATCGTAAACAAGGCCAAAGATTACATACAAGAGCAAGCAGAAATCCGTCTTAAAACCCTTAACATCTCTGAACCTCAGGACTTCATCGAGGCCTTCCTAGTTAAAATGCTGGAGGTAGAAAACACAGCATGATCCTCACATTGGAGGTTGAACCTCTTACACATTATGAAAATATGGAATGTGGCTGGAATTAAGACACTATCCATGTCCACTTATGTGAGTTTGGCTATCATGAGTGAATAGACAAGTGAGAGGCCAATCTCTGTTTTCCAAACGTATTTAGTGGCAATAAGTATGTGGAGATGGCAACAACTAGCCACCAGATATCGCTGTTTACTTACATAACTGATGGTGACTTATTCTCTTCTCTTAGGAGAAAGATGATCCCAACACTGAGTTCAACAATGATAATATGGTGATGACTGCATGGAGCCTGTTTGCTGCTGGAACAGAAACCACATCATCCACCCTAAGACAATCATTTCTGATGATGATAAAGTACCCTCACATTCAAGGTAGCCTGCTACCCAAGTCTTTAACAATTTAAAAAAATGTACCTTTATTTAAATAGGCAAGTCAGTTAAAAACAAATTCTTATTTTCAATGACGGCCTAGGAATAGTGGGTTAACTGCCTGTTCAGGGGCAGAACGACAGATTTGTACCTTGTCAGCTCAGGGATTTGAACTTGCAACCTTCCGGTTACTAGTCCAACTCTCTAACCACTAGGCTACCCTGCATCCAAGTCTCATAAATCTATTAGATAACACTGCTATCGAAAAAAGTATCATTCTGGACTATGAATTGTTTAAAATGTGTCATTACGATGTGACATGTAATAACTCCAACAACAATCCGTACATAGTATCAGTGCAATGTATTATAAAGTGTGACTTAAATATTCCTAAGAGAGTGTCCAGAAGGAGATAGACGAGGTGATTGGCTCAAGAGTGCCCACGGTTGACGACAGAGTTAAAATGCCCTACACGGATGCTGTCATTCACGAAGTCCAGCGATACATGGACCTCAGTCCCACCTCTGTACCCCACAAAGTGATGAGAGATAGAGAGTTCTACAACTACCACATTCCAGAGGTGACCACAATTGTGTAACTGTACAAACACTGAATGTTCAATCTCACTGTATCTTGTTTGACGTGGTGGAACTGTTGTTTAAAAAAGATGATTTACATTTTACGGATCAACATGCAGTTTTCATAGAAAGTGATGGGTGTTATTTTGTCATTCTTTCAGGGTACCATGGTCCTGCCTCTGCTGTCCTCTGTGCTTGTTGATCCCAAACTTTTTAAAAACCCAGATGAGTTTGACCCAGAGAACTTCCTGGATGAAAATGGAGTCTTTAAGAAAAATGATGGATTCTTTGCTTTTGGAGTGGGTAAGATCATGGTCCAAGTAGTTTGTGGATTATGTGAGTTAAAATCAAGAAACCTAGTGGCCTGGGGTGGTCTTGCAGTCGACTGTAAGCTGCTGCCTCTCTGGAGGTACTATGTTCCGCTGCCAGCATGGGTTTGGTTTGAATCTGACCCGCTGCTTTTCAGCACACTCTCCTAATAACTTTCCTGTATCTCTCTATCCTATCTACAAAAAAAACATTAAAAGATATGAAAGGATTGGGCCTTTCCTAGCCTGGTGGAGCTAGCCTGATCCACCAGCCTAGGATTTCCCCACTCATTTAAAACAACTTAACAAGAAACCTGAGAACCTCTGGTCAACTTCAATTGAGTTATAGGCTCAGCTGACTGACAATGACCTCCCCCTTCTCTTTTCCCTCAGGGAAGCGGGCGTGTCCTGGGGAAGCTCTGGCCAGAGTGGAGCTCTTTCTCTTCTTTACCTCCGTCCTGCAGCGCTTCACTTTCACCGGCACCAAACCTCCAGAGGAGATCAACATCGAGCCAGCGTGCTCCAGCTTTGGCCGCCTTCCGCGTTCCTATGATTGCTACATCAAACTCAGGACTGAGAAGTGACCACTTTACTGTGGAGAGGTCACAGGCTCAGCTTCACAGGCAGCTGCTTGTCAATTTACAGTAACCATAGCCTTACATTTACCTCCTTTTTTCTTTAGACAACTATATAAGCGTTAGTGAGTTGTATGTATCTTGCTATTATCCTCAGGTAGGATCTCTAAGGTATGGGTTGATATTTCAAGGCTAATTACTGTCTACATTCATGTCTTTTAAAGCTTGTTTTTGGTTAGGTTTCAAGAATTGCCTTCAGAGATGTTGGTCCCCATATCTCTATGCCGTATATCACACTCACCTGCTTTGTGCCCTTGTAAAATAGGCCTATAGGTTCATATTAAATTCTCTATTGAAACATTATGGTGAAAGGACCAAAAGTTTCAGGTGTTATAATGTAAGCAACTGAAATTGGTCTTGTTTTGTAGGTTGCTACGTGGTTAGGACTGTACATCTATACATGCAAAGCACTTAGGGGTACTGTACACTATGTATACTGTGGGGGTCACTATGTTATTCTGCCTTTGTTTTCAACATGATTGATGTATTGTAACACAACATTTGATTGTAACTTTTGCTTCAACTAATAAATAACACTGCACACTTCAGCCAGATTCAAACAATATCTTGTGTGTCCAGACCTGTCATTAATAAGCAAGCTTTGTGTTCCGATTACCTGCTCACATATAACTGTTGTTTTGGCCTTAAGTGTAGACACATAAGTATGTCCATGTCCACATATAATATCTGTTTCACAGAAGGAGAACGCTGTTACTGGAATGTTAGTGGTTACCAGAAAAATGTATCAATTTACTCATGAAAATAGTGACTTGGGCCGTGTACACTTTCTGAAAGTATTCAAACCCCTTCACTTTTTCTGAAAATGTTTACTTAACAGCCTCATTCTAAAATTGATTACACACAATACCCCAGAATGACAAAATTAAAACAGGTTTTTAGACATTTTTGCAAATCTATTTATCACATTACCTAAGTATTCATACCTTTTACTCAGTAAAGAGAAGCCCCTTTGGCAGCGATAACAGCCTCAAGTCTTCTTCGTATGACGCTACAAGCTTGGCACACCTATATTTGAGGAGTTTGTTCTATTCTCTGCAGATCCTCTCAAGCTCTGCCAGGTTGGATGGGGAGTGTCACTGCACAGCTATTTTCAGGTCTCGCCACTCAAGGACATTCGGAGACTTGTCCCAAAGCCGATCCTGCATTGTTTTGGCTGTGTGCTTAGGGTGGTTGCCCTTTTGGAAGGTAAACTGTCTCCCCAGTCTGAGGTCCTGAGCACTCTGAAGCAGGTTTTTATCAAGGATCTCCCTGTAAATCAAATCAAATCAAATGTATTTATATCGCCCTTCGTACATCAGCTGATATCTCAAAGTGCTGTACAGAAACCCAGCCTAAAACCCCAAACAGCAAGCAATGCATGTGTAGAAGCACGGTGGCTAGGAAAAACTCCCTAGAAAGGCCAAAACCTAGGAAGAAACCTAGAGAGGAACCAGGCTATGTGGGGTGGCCAGTCTTCTGGCCGTGCCGGGTGGAGATTAACATGGCCAAGATGTTCAAATGTTCATAAATGACCAGCATGGTCAAATACTAATAAGGCAGAACAGTTGAAACTGGAGCAGCAGCACGGCCAGGTAGCCTGGGGACAGCAAGGAGTCATCATGTCAGGTAGTCCTGAGGCATGGTCCTAGGGCTCAGGTCCTCCGAGAGAGAGAAAGAAAGAGAGAGAGAGAATTAGAGAGAGCACACTTAAATTCACACAGGACACCGATTAGGACAGGAGAAGTACTCCAGATATAACAAACTGACCCTAGCCCCCCGACACATAAACTACTGCAGCATAAATACTGGAGGCTGAGACAGGAGGGGTCAGGAGACACTGTGGCCCCATCCGAGGACAGCCCCGGACAGGGCCAAACAGGAAGGATATAACCCCACCCACTTTGCCAAAGCACAGCCCCCACACCACTAGAGGGATATCTTCAACCACCAACTTACCATCCTGAGACAAGGCCGAGTATAGCCCACAAAGATCTCCGCCACGGCACAACCCAAGGGGGGGGGGGGGGGGGGGGGCGCCAACCCAGACAGGAAGATCACATCAGTGACTCAACCCACTCAAGCGACGCACCCCTCCTAGGGACGGTATGAAAGAGCCCCAGTAAGCCAGTGACTCAGCCCCTGTAATAGGGTTAGAGGCAGAGAATCCCAGTGGAAAGAGGGGAACCGGCCAGGCAGAGACAGCAAGGGCGGTTCGTTGCTCCAGAGCCTTTTCGTTCACCTTCCCACTCCTGTACTTTGCTCCGTTCATCTTTCTCTCGATACTGAGTAGTCACCCAGTCCCAGCTTCATTTGGGGGTATACGGGGATAAGAAAGTTGTAAGTTCATGAAGAAGTTATATTCTTCAAGAATCAATGGGTTTGTCTTATCTCTCATCGGCTCAGTAAGAAATATTGCTCAGTTGTTTACTAGGCAGAGATTGAAAACTTTGAAGCTTCTCTTTGACATCCCTGGGAAACCTCTGAATAGGATGCAAGAGCCTCGAGGAGAGGGTCCAAGAGTAAGGTTTGTGTGTGTGTGTGTGTGTGTGTGCATGTGTGTTTATGCTTGTTTCCAAAGCATGGCTTGTTTGCGTCGTAAGCTTGCCTGCCAAAATGACAAAAGAACATGTGTGTTACCATTAAGTCATAATGCCCGAGAACCCGGTGTTTGGAGGATAAATTGACATGGGTGTTGCAAACCGTACCAATATATCCTCCAAACACTGGCTTAGAGGGCATTATCACTTTTATATAACGGGTTACCAACATGTTTAAAATAATGATTGGCATAGTTTCATTAAAATAGTTATTGTGATGAATTTATTCATACTATTTAATCCTTCCACAAGATATAGTCCGACACAAATCTAGGGTTGCTACCCAAGCCGGCTGGTCGTTCGTTCAATCGGTTCAGTTGCTAGAGACGCGGGCGACCCAGTCGTTCCTTCTAAATGTTCCATTGCCATACTGGCTGGCATAGTTCCTGATTTCTTGCTAGCTAGCTAGCCAACTACGGCTAACTTACAGTCACGTCAAAAAGTGCATCCAGAATAACAGCAAAGTCTCAGCATTTGTATTTGTTTAAGCTGTTTTCTCGTGAATTTTTTTTGGATACATCCATAACAATGAGCTAATGAGGCGTGATATCGCCTGGCTTAGAAAATGTACTCACTCGTCAGGGCACTTGTCCAGAGGAGCTAGCCAACAACACAGCTAACACAATCCCTTGAAACTGAAGCTGTAAAGACTGCAAACTAGCTGCACTTCATTTCTTTTGACCTTTCATCAATTGACATTTTCTTTGTATATACTGTATCCATAAAAATGATGCCAGCTGATTCATTATTTCGACTGGCTGAAAAACGGTGCCTGCCTGTCTGTCTCGTCACAACTCCTGACACGTTCATTATTATGGGACAGCTGGAGATCGAATTTGAATATTGAAACTGTGGCAAATGTCGGAGAGACAGGCTGCAAGAGTTATACAAATCTCTGCTGTTTAAAACTAAATGTTAGTCTAAAAGAAATGTGAGATAATGTCAAGATGCTTTTATAGTGGAGATCAAGTTTATAAATTGCTTGGCTGGGCTTATGAGAGAGTGGATTGCACAGTCAGAAGGAACAGAGTGAATTGGCTTTTTTAACGTCATAGATTTAGCCGGTGATAACTTGTGGAATAAACACTCAAGATTAGACCAACCCGTTGTAATATAACAACCACCCCTTCCTTCCTTCCCATGTTTCCTATATTACCTCTTCTAGCTGTACAACCTTTCCCCCAGAATTGTTGAGGGCTTTCCAGGAAAACACCATGAGTTGTTAAAGGCCATAGACAAGGACAAAGCTTACATACGAGAGGAAGCAGATCGTCGCCTTTAAAACCTGGATACCTCTAATCCCCAGGACTACTTCGAAGTCTTCCTGGTTAAAACACTGGAGGTAGAACAATGATATATTCCTGGAATTGGATGTTGGACCGCTCTACACATTATCAAAATACAATCTAGCCACCAGAGCCAAATCTCCTATTGACATCATTGTATGAGTTAGCAAATTAGTATGTTAAGTTTGGTATGGTTACATAAGACAGAAGGTTACTTAAGGATGGGTTAAATGAAAACTGACATTTTGAATCTGACTGTAGGTCTATAACCTCTCACATACTGTGGCCTTGATATTTAACTCCAGCAGAACTAAGCATTTCTTGCAGTCTAACGATACACCAAATGTAGGCAAAATGTTGACTCGGTAACAGGAGTGGAGAAACATGATTTCTTTCTTTCAGCATCTTGAGAGAATGCGAATGTTCAGTTAGATATCTGTAGCGGTTGCCAATGGGTTATTAGCCATTTTGGGAGGGTGAACAAACAGCTGACCCGAGCACCACTATCCCACACATGAAAACAAGTTGTCACAGTTTAACCCGATCCTTCTAGGAAGATCCTTCTAAATTCAGCCTGGTCTCAGAGCATTTTGTATTGTTTTGTACATTATACTCCATTTAGTATGATATGTTACGTTTCGTTTGATTGGACATGATTTGGAAAGGCATGCACCTGTCTATATAAGGTCCCACAGTTGACAGTGCAAGTTTCAGAAGAAAGTGCTTTGTTTCTGGCCATTTTGAGCCTGTAATCGAACCCACAAATGCTGATGCTCCAGATACTCAACTATTATAACTAGTTATTCAACTATGTTTATTTTTTATTTAACGTGTTGTTTTTGAATCACGTGTTCAAAGGGAAAATTACCAGTTCCCTGGGGTCATGGTCTTTGGGTAAATAAGCAAAGGTACTTTGTTCAGTCTGCATATGGAAGGGAAAATATATGTTAACAAGGGATGGTAGTTACTCCAAATGGATTGTGATACATGTATTGATGATTTCATTTTTTGTTTTTGTTTCGATACAAATTTCACCAGATTGGGATTTATGGAGTGTGGGATTCTAGGAAGGGTTAGGAGAATAACTCCATGATCTGTAACTTGTCCTGAGAGGTCGCCAGTAGAACAAAGGAGTTATCACAGAAGGTGATGTCTGATTGGATTAAGACACATGGTACCACAGACAGTGTGTGTGAAACCTCAAAGCCCTCCCTAACCAGCTGGAGAAAGGGCAATAAGGGTGTGCAATTCAACAGTGACTTTTTGGCACTTCTGAGTCTACACACGGCCAACAGTTTGGACTAAAGTATGCTTTGAGTTACTGATGTTTCATGACTTGGCCACTTATCACAGGGACTGAGGGGGCTGTGATAAGTTATTACTTGTTTCATTTTTTTTATAAATGTACATTTTAATAGGGATGATGTGTGCTAAATTGAGAAGTTTGAATGTGAGTTAGTGCTTACTATAAGGAATTTTATTCTAAATTTGGGTTGGATAATTTATAAAATGTTTTGGATATAGAACTGTTTAGATTTATTAGGCCTATGGAAGCCCTGGAAACCTTCTCTAAGTATTCTTTGCTAGGGGGGGTTAGAATTTATTGGGTGAAAGCTTTGGTTAACGAAAGGATTTTGTTTGGTTTTTGTTTATTTTGTTTTATTATGTCATAATGTTAATGTTACATTGTATCGATAAATAGAGATGTCTGGGTGATAGATTACAAGTAATTGCATGTAAGGTTTATAGTCTGTGTTTTGTAATGACACCCAACGATGGAGATGGAGACAGCATGGAGACCAGCATAACATGGGCACGTAACGGATGACGTTTTTCCCCAGTTTTAGTTCCATTACGAGTAGTGGGAAGTTATTAAACATGGATGTATTTTAACTTTTATTTTTCTCTTTTCTTGTTAGGTCAATATGTTTTTAGGTTTTGTGGAACATAAGAGTGATCTTTGTTTCAAAGGAGGGATTGATGTATATTGACTAAATTGATATGAGAATGTTTTTAGTATGTTTCTAACTGTGGTAGTAAATTAGGAGTAGTGACGTGTGTTATGGGTTAGATGGAAGGATATTGTTAGAGTTGTGTTTTTTGAATCCGGTATCAGGAAGAATAAAAGTCAATCTGTTGTTAATTATCTTTAATTCAATTTAAGCAATAAATGGTAAATGCAATTTTCGTATATACGGGCTCTCTGTCCTACCTCGCAGGGCAAACAGAGAACTGACAGGATGTACGTAAACAGTTGTTCTTATACTGTGATAGACATAGGCCAACAGACGGGTTGGAACTATCACAGTAGAGGCTGAGTGTGGTTTAGACTTTGCTCAGCCTATCGCAGGCGCTCAGACTAGTCCTAATCTCTTGGCGCTTCTTGGAGTCCACCCTCTGTTGATGTATAGATTCTCACTGTTCTGGTGCCATACCCTAGTTACTGCAACTACTCAGTTCCCGTTATCTGTTATTGTGTTATTCAGTATTTTCTAATACAATCAAACCTTGTGATGAGCCTCCCCTCCCTGTACCTGATTAATCACAACTTTGTAAGATACAGCAAGTCACACCATGTGCTCAATATTGTCACATACAAACACAAGGACAAAGCATCTGCTGGGCTGTTATCTACAGTTTTGCAACAGTCTCAGCATGTTGCTCGGTCCTTCACACACACACACACACACACACACACACACACACACACACACAGACAACTGCTGTTCAAACAATTCAATCTTACGTGATATAGTAGTGGGTTATAGAGCATAGACATAAATCCTCACAATATGTAGGTTGAATATTCTTCCAACTCATTAATCTCTTTCCCAATTTCTAACAGCCGGCGAATACTTGATAGATTACAGGCAGTAGTTATTCTCACAGCAGTTGCCGAAGGGATCGCAATTGAAGGAGATTATAGGCATGGGCCATGTTAGTAGTAGCAGGGGTCACTTAAGTAGCATTGTTGGGATATCAGTTTATGAAGACTCATCCCACATGGATTGGTAACTGGGAAACTGGTAGGAGTACAGGGGATGCGGTTATTCAAAATAACACCATGACAGAGGAAGCGGAGCAAAAGAGAGAGAGATTAGATTCCACTGTAGACATACATACAGATGGGTTAAGTCTAGGCGCTACTTGTTCTATTGGTTAATGCATCATATGAAAAGGATAGATGTTAGGGTAACTGTACTCTAAACAACACGTTGAAGGCATTAATGTGAAAGCATATACAGTGCTGAGTTACCTCAAGAGGATGTACGTTGATTAGGGATACGCACTTGCCTATCAGGAGATGTGCCTATTAAGTGGCAATAAAAAAGTTTAAATGACATGGCTTGGGAACACCTCTCGGAACCTGGGGCCAAAAGGGGTAGACTGGGCAAAAGCGTGAGTAATCTTCTCTAAGAAGCCGAAGTAGAGGCGGATCAAGGAGCATCTTCTGAATATCCAGAGTCCAGGGATAGGGAGGAGTGACATGCCTGTTGCTCCTAATGACATATATACTCTGGCAGATACCCCTGATGGAGGCACTGTCTAAGGGGACGAAGAAACAACGACAAGAGACTTTGGGAAGGAGACTTTCTAACAGAGTGAAAACCAGGACAGATGAAGAACGGTAGAATGGCCTTGACAGCAACAGCGACCAACCTAGAAGAAATTGTAAACTCACCTCCCACATGCACTAGTACACCAACTAAGACAATGACAAAACCACAAGAAAGTGGGTTGATGCAGAAAATCTGGACATCTGTTACCAACTGGTGTAGCCATAATGAAGAAACTACCCCAGAATCAAACATTGACCAAAAATGTAGAAAAGCATTAACAAATGGCTGGTATAAGTGGGCTCAGTGGGGCCAGAAAAAAGTATTACTATGTACTCAATGTAACAGTTGCTGAATGATAAATGCTGTTAGACCTTCTGAATATCTGTTCTAGACATGTATGTGACAAAGGGTTTGTCCTCAATCTTCTAACCAGTTTTTCACTTATGTCAAAAATAGATGTTAGAGAGGTGTCTTTGAGGAAGGGCAATATGTTTAGGTGTCATACTGAGAATGACAATATAAGGGTTTAGGATGTTTAGTTGATTGATTTTATTGTTTATTTATCTTGTATTCAAGGTAAGGCTAAGAAATGCACATGCTTTAACTCTATACAGTATGTCCTGACTCACCAGTGTATATGGGAAAGTGGAGCTCAAATTGTTAAGAAGGATGTGAAGTTGATTATCTCTATAGAGTTTCAGAAGGTCCCATTCTCATCTATACTGGAAAATGTAATTGTGTGTGACACTGAGTTTCAAAGGGGGGGTTATGTTGGAGATTTTCCAGTCATCTGATGATTTTCAGTAACCTATACTGTTCTCTTTGAAGTAGATAGAATAATCAATATAAGCTTACATTGAGATATGTAAGCAGAATGAAGGCTAAACCTATGAGTGTCCAAGCTAGAGCAACATCGAATTGACCATTTGACATGTAAAGAACAGAACATAAGCAGAATCTGTGTAGATGCGGCAAGGTAAACCAACAAGACTTGAGTGGTCTGGGCCATATCTAATCTTGTGAAGGCTACTGGACACGCACATAAGTTAAGCATACATTGATAATGTAGGTCTGAACTTGTAAAGACCTCTGGGCAGGAACATTAGCTAAGTGGTGTGCATGTCATGCCACCAATAGAATCTATGCCCCAATGTCTGAGCCAATTAGAGAATGGAAACTAAGTAAGACAACAAGATTCGTAAAATTGGGTGATGACAAGGGTAAGACTGTATAAAAACCAAGCACTAAGAATAAAGATTCAGTTGTTTCATGAACTAACTCGGCTTTGTTGCTCTCTGTGATAAAGTCTAATTGAAGTATTTGAGTCAATTCCAAACCAAACCAAATCAAATAAAAAATGAAAAACGATGTAACTCCGACCGGAGTGCCTCTTTTGGGTCACTTTTGCCGATCCCAAGACTGGATAAAGGAGGAGGGTTGGAATTGTTACATTAAAAAAAAACAAGAATCGATAGAAAGTTAATTTGTAGTTCTAAACATATTTAGGGTGTTTTTGACTCTCCCACAATGTTATTCCTCTCCCCGACAGCATCACAATTACATGCACCTGGGCAATTATGCAAATTAGGCAATGACGTAATTTAGAGACTTAACTAGAGACTTTTAGGACAGCCAATAGCTACTTTCCTTACCGAGGAGTTGGCAACACTGCACAATATTTGCGCAGTCACTTGGCTTTCTTGTCAATATAATGGATCATCACTGATGAAACTCACAACTGTGCAAACTATTGCACAACTTCAGAATAAAGCTTTCCGATATCAGATTTTCTGTTAACTCCGTAGGCGATCAATGTCCTCGACTCTACTGAAGATGGATGTACTTCATATTTTGCAGACGAACTTTGTGTCTATTGTAATCGGATTTGTCGTTATTATTTTATTGTGGATGAATCGAGGCAAACAAAGCAACTCACGTTTGCCTCCTGGTCCTTCACCGATTCCTCTGCTTGGTAACTTGTTACGAATGGATGTGAAAGCGCCATACAAGCTCTACATGGAGGTCAGTCAAATACTTGAGCTAGATCAGTGGACAAGGTTAGGTCAAAGATGCAGAATCAGGTGTAGAATGAGATATCCATTTAATTACTTTTCCACAGAACTTGGCAAAAATTGATTATTTGCATCAATACAAGCTAAATGTAGGTTAGATTATTATTGTTTTACATTATTTTCTGTGTTGGTTACTGTAGCAACAAAGCAGTTCAGTATTTTCATGTGACTGCTTAGTTACCAACCTTCTGTACATTTTTATTGAATTGCCCCTCTGGGTTCAATATTCATTCAAAGTATACTACATGCATGTATTTGAGAACTGAAAAAGTGTGTGTATATATATCGATTACATAAATTAATTTGTGTAATTTCTTTCCTTCTTAATGCGTTTGAGCCAATCAGTTGTGTTGTGACAAGGACATTTTCCGTTTTGACTGACCTTCATGTCTTAGAAGTAATGTTGGACTGTCGTTTCTCTTTGATTATTTGAGTTGATCTTGCCATAATATGGACTAGGTCTTTTACCAAATAGGGTTATCTTCTGTATACCACCCCTACCTTTTCACAATACAACTGATTGGCTCAAACGAATTCATTTGTAGATTTTCTTTCCTTCTTATCTTTTAAGAAGGCACACTGGTTAATTGAAATGCATTCCAGGTGACTATCTCATAAAGCTGGTCAAGAGAATGCCAAGAGTGTGCAAAGCTGTCATCAAGGCAAATGGTGGTTACTTTGAAAAATCTGAAATATATTTTGATTTAACACTTTTTTAGTTACTACATGATTCCATATGTGTTATTTCATAGTTTTGAGGTCTTCACTATTATTCTACAATGTAGAAAATAATTAAAAAGAAAGAAAGACACCTACTCATTCAAGGGTTCACTTTTGACTGGTACTGTATTTGCTTGTTTGTGCATGTGTTGGTTTGCATGCTCAAACCCACAGCCTTTGTGCATTTACTACTACTACTGTAAAATGCAGTGACTTTTTGACTTTTTGTATAATGTGATATTATACATGATATTGTAGATTAACCTTTGGTTGAACAGATTTGTGGTTGCCAAAAACGTTCTGTCTCTCTAGTTGTAGGCCATCTGTTTGATGCTGTCTGGTCCAAACGAGTATGACATTGTTCCAACCTCACTTTGCGGAAAATGATGATGCTTGTCTTCCATAATTCAGATATACAGTACCAGTTAAAAGTTTGGACACACCTACTCATTCCAGGGGTTTATTTTCTTTTGTACTATTTTCTACATTGATAAATAATAGACACCAAAACTATGAAATAACACATGGAATCATGTAGTCAGCAAAAAAGTGTTAAACAAAACTAAATGTTTTATATGAGATTCTTCAAAGAAGCCACACTTTGCCTTGATGACAGCTTTGCACAATATTGGCAGTCTCTCAACCAGCTTCATGAGGTTGTCACCTGGAATGCATTTCAGTTAACAGGTGTGCGTTGTTTAAAGTTAATTTGTGGAATTTCTTTCCTTCTTAATTAATGTATTTGAGCCAATCAGTTGTGACAAGGTAGGGGTGGTACACAGAATATAGCCCTATTTGGTAAAAATCCATATTATGGCAAGAGCAGCTCAAATAAGCAAGAGAAATGACAGTCCATCATTACTTTAAGAGACGAAGGTCAGTCATTCCAAAAAACTTTGAAAGTTTCTTCAAGTGCAGTCGCAAAAACCATCAAGCGCTCTGATGAAACTGTCTCTCATGAGGACGGCTGCTGGAAAGGAAGACCCAGAGTTACCTCTGCTGCAGAGGATAAGTTAATTAGAGTTGATGAGTCCAAATTTGAGGTTTTTGGTCAAGTTTGGTCAAGTTTGCTCCTCATTACACACCACGGACCAACAACTATTATTTACATCAACATAGGAATCACTACAACTTTTTGTGACTTCTTATACACTATATTAGGCTCAGCCTTTGCATCGTTGATCTTCCTAGATATGGCTACGATATTGTTATCACTACATCCGATGGATCTGGATACTGCTTTCAAGCCTATTTCTGCAGCGTTAGTCATGATTTGATCAATACATGTTGATTTCATTCCTGTGCTGTTTGTAACTACCTTGGTAGGTTGACTGATATCCTGAACTAGTGCGCAGCTCGATGAAAGCCAGTCAATATTTAAATCACCCAGAAAATATACCTCTGTTCATATCACATGCATTTCACAACTGTTATCCAGATACTGATTGTTAGCACTTGGTGGTCTATAGCAGCTTCTCACAAGGATGGGCTTTAGGTGAGGCAGATGAACCTGTAGCCATATTACTTCAACAGTATTTAACATGAGATCCTCTCTAAACTTTACAGGAATGTAATTCTGAATATAATCAGCAACACCTCCACCACTCGCATTTCTGTCTGGTCTGTAAATGTTATAACCGTGTATTGCTACCACTGTATCAAAGGTATTATCCAAGTAGGTTTCAGAGATGTTCAGAGATTCAGAGATTCAGAGATTTCAAAATATGAATGTCATCTGTTACTAGCAAGTTATTAATTTCATTAACTTTGTTTCTTAAGCTACATATGTTAACGTGGGCTATTTTGAGCACTTTTCTGGATGCTTGCTTGTTTTCATTGCTTTACTGGGAAGTTTAGCAGAAGTAGATATTCTCATGTTATTTATATTAGTGCAGGGTTAAACCATGCATATTGTTTATAAGAGATGTGATTTGGAGACTGTATTCTGTCATTTAATATTGTATATTTATTTCTCTTTACTTGCAGACCACGCACACACACACACACACACACACACACTTTGGTTGAAGCAAGTTGCCAGACCACTAAGTGCCTTATCCCATCCATACTACATACACTGTGCGGTGCTGTTCTGTGCATCTTAGCCGTTATTAAACCACCTCAACTGGAATCCTACCTGTCTGTCATCTGTGCCTTTACTAGTGTAATGTAGTGATCATTAAACCATAATTCAGCCCGTGTATTGGTACTGTAGGATTCCGGTTCCATGTTTTACAGTAGCCAGACAGCGGGAGTGATATGCCATGTGAACTGTGTAATACCAGCATACTCCTGAGTAAAGTTAAACTAAAGTATACAAACGCCCCTACCTCAGTTCTTATAAACATAAGCCATCTAAATAACTGTGGATGTTACAACCAGCACAAGGGAGCGAACACATAAAGTAAACCTAACCTACAGAATATACAGTCCACCAAGTCCTCACTTTCAGGCGTGGTTGAATGTTTGTGATTATACCCTGAAGAAGACAGCTTGGCTGTCGAAACGTTGGTATTCAATTTTTGCATCTGAGCTCCAAGAGTGTGCGTCTCTTCTATTTTATTTTCAAGTTTCCACCCCGCTAGCCAGCACCTCGTCTTAATAGGTGTGCGTTTCTTTTTCTTCTAGATCGCGGTTGAATGGTCTGTCACGCTCGTTGTATGGATGAGACCAAGGCACAGCGTGATGTGAATACATCTTTTATGTTAATGAAACAAAGAACACTTCAACAAACTTACAAAACGACCGTGACAGCTATATAGAATAAGTACAGGCAACTAATACATAGACAATCACCCACAAATTACCCAAGGAATATGGCTGCCTAAATATGGTTCCCAATCAGAGACAACGATAAACAGCTGCCTCTAATTGAGGACCAATCTAGGCAACCGTAGACATACAAAACACCTAGACTAGTTAACAACCCCATAAACATACAAAAACCCTAGACAGGACAAAAACACGGCTCAGTGTTTACTGTATGGCTGGGCTCCAAACCTGTAGTGGTGATCTCTGGCTTTCAGGCTATCAAGGATGCTTTTGTCACACAAGGAGAAGAGTTCAGCGGCAGAGCCAACTACCCCGTCATCATGACAGTCTCTAAAGGATATGGTGGGTGATTTTATATATATTTTTTTAATGGGAGTGGGTGGGTGTCATTGTCCTTGCCAAAGTCAGTCTGTGTGGAAATTACGTTACATTAGGTTTATGTTATGCTATTCTAATTCTTCTTCTTTGTGCTTCTGTCATACTGTTTACTGTAGGGGTGTTGGTGAGCAGTGGGAAGAGATCAAAAGATCTTCGCAGGTTCTCGCTGATGACCCTTAAAACCTTTGGGATGGGGCGCAGGAGCATCGAAGAACGTGTCCAAGAAGAGGCTAAGATGCTGGTGAAAGCCTTCGGTGAATATAGAGGTAGGTTGTTTTTCTTAGTATTTTTCTTGCCTTTGAAATACATTTTATAATAACTTTATGGGCAATATTACTCAGGTTGTTGGAATGTAAGAAACAGAAGATAAATGGTTTATTGCAGAATATAGTAACAGTAAAATCCATGGGGTGTACAGGGTTTTTAATGTATAGACATGTAATTTACCTGTAAACATGTACCTTTTTAAGTTCTGAGGGATTGTTGCTGTTTGTTTTGATTAGAAATCACGATTTAAATATTTTTTTAAACATGAAGTGCAGTATGCATTATGTGGGTTGAATGTTGTTATAACCCAGAATGAAACAATCAATACAAGTGTTTGCCCGTTATTCATTTATTAACCCATAATTTCTTCACATTACTTTACTTTCCTTAGTTTCAGCCACTTGCGAATTTATCTCATCGGAGAAAGCATTCAAGCGAAACAACGCCCCTCTGTCTCACGGAAACCATTCAGACCCCTTGACTTTCCACATTTTGTTACGTTACAGCCCTATTCTAAAATTGATGAAATACTTTTTTCCCTCATCAGTCTACACGCAATACCTCATAATGACAAAGCGAAAACAGGTTTTTAGAAAATGTTGCAAATGTATAAAAATAAAAGACACCTTATTTACATAAGTCAGACCCTTTGCTATGAGACCCAAAATTGAGCTCTGGTGCATCCTGTTTCCACTGATCATCCTTGATGTTTCTACAACTTGATTGGAGTCCACCTGTGGTAAATTCAATTGATTGGACATGATTTGGAAAGGCACGCATCTGTCTATATAAGGTCCCACAGTTGACAGTGCATGTCAGAGCAAAAACCAAGCCATGAGGTCGAAGGAATTGTCCGTAGAGCTCCGAGACAGGATTGTGTCGAGGCACAGATCTGGGGAAGGGTACCAAATAATTTCTGCAGCATTGAAGTTTACCAAGAACACAGTGGCCTCAAATGTTTTAATGGAAGAAGTTTGGAACCACCAAGATTCTTCCAAGAAGGCCAGCATCCGAGACCTCTTCACTGTTGACGTTGAGACTGGTGTTTTGTGGGTACTATTTAATGAAGCTGCCCGTTTTGGACTTGTGAGGCATCCGTTTCTCATACTAGACACTCTAATGTACTTGTACTCTTGCACAGTTGTGCACCGGGTCCTCCCACTCCTTTCCGTGAAGGGAGTAGTACACAGCGTTGTACGAGATCTTCAGTTTCTTGGCAATTTCTCGCATGGAATAGCCTAAATTTCTCAGAACAAGAATAGACTGACAAGTTTCAGAAGAAAGTGCTGTTTCTGGCCATTTTGAGCCTGTAATCGAACCCACAAATGCTGATGCTCCAGATACTCAACTATTATAAAGATGGCCAGTTTTATTGCTTCTTTAATGAGAACAACAGTTTTCAGCTGTGCTAACATATTTGCAAAAGGGTTTTCTTGTCACGGTTGTGTGGAGAGACTGACCAAGGTGCAGCGTGATTAAAGTTCCACATATTTATTTAAACAAAACTTCTGAACAAAAAGAAACAAACGACGAATCATGACATCAGCGGTGCTACATGCACTAACTCAAAACAGTATCCCACACAGCAGGTGGAAACAGGGAACCGTTAAGTATGATCCCCCAATTAGAGACAACGAACCTCAGCTGCCTCTAATTGGGAACCATACCAAGAGCACCAACATAGAAATAATTAACCTAGAACAACCCCTAGTGACGCCCTGACCTACTATACCATAGAGAACCAAGGGCTCTCTATGGTCAGGGTGTGACATTTCTAATGATCAATTAGCCTTTTAAAATGATATGTTGTGTTAGCTAATTCAAGATTGTCATTGGAACACAGGACTGATGGTTGCTGATAATGGGCCGCTGTACGCCTATGTAGATATTCCATAAAAAAATCTGCCGTTTCCAGCTACAATAGTCATTTACAACTTAACAATGTTTACATTGTATTTCTGAACAATTTGATGTTATTTTAATGGACACATTTTTTTGCTTTTCTTTCAAAAACAAGGACATTTCTAAGTGACCTCAGACTTTTGAACAGTAGTGTATGTAAATTATATATTTCCGTTTTTTATTTTTATGAATTTGCTAAAATTTATAAACCTGTTTTTGCTTTGTCATTATGGGCTATTGTGTGTCGATGGATGAGGGGGAAAAAATATTGAATCAATTTTAGAATAAGGCTGTAACATAACGTGGAAAAAGTCAAGGGGTCTGAAAGGTATGACATGCCATACTTTTTTGTCCAGACAGCATCAGATACATGGGCTATACATACATGTCCTCAGACTCCACCACAATGGCATTGTCAGCAGCACCTGTCCTTTTTACCAAATAAATGTAAGATTTAATTTTAACAAGAAATGACCTTTCTTTTCTCTGCCCTGCTCAGAAAGTGCCTCATTTTGCTGCAGCTTAATTTCAATAAGTTACTTTTGCAATAATATTGTGGGAACTCTGTAAGGGTGGAATGGTCCATTATTATGAACCTGTCCGTGGGTGATTAATGGGGCGGCAGGGCAGCCTAGTGGGTAGAGTGTTGGACTAGTAACAAAAAGGTTGCAAGTTCAAATCCCCGAGCTGACAAGGTACAAATCTGTCGTTCTGCCCCTGAACAGGCAGTTAACCCACTGTTCCTAGGACGTCATTGAAAATAAGAATTTGTTCTTAACTGACTTGCCTAGTTAAATATAGGAAAAATAAATTATAAAAGTTTCTACTATTGATATGAAATATATGTATGGAAATAAGTTATTTGTGTACTATGAATTATTATTGGATGGATTAATTAACTTTTTTTCAAAGCCTTCCCCCCCCCCCCCCTAACAATGTGGCCTCATTAACCTGGGCACAGTGGCCAGGCAAAACCCCCCTCCCTCCCAATTTCCCTTGCAACCTTAAAGCTTCCTGCAGAGTTTTCTGCTTCTGAACCAACCTGATGATGCAAGACAGAATGAGAGCGACGAGCTGAGCAGTACACAACAGCGGGTTGGGGGGGGCCTCAAGTGGTGCATGGGGGGGGCATCAAGCTTTGAAATTATTTATTTAAAACAACAAAAATATTATGCCCAGCTCACGAGCGAGGCCCCTTGATGATGTGAGCCTAATAGTAAGTCCACCATTGGTTAAACCTCCGCACTACAAAACCAGACAGAGCACTTTGCCAGGGCCTGCCTGTCCCTCCAGGACCCTAGGGGTAACGTTTGTTTTGTAATCGGTGTAACTGAGATACATGGATTACAGAATAATGTAACTGTATACATTATTCTCAGTATATTATCTTCAGCAAGATTTTAACACTAAACATGTCATTGGAAAGGTACCATTTTACATTAAAATACATGGAAAATCGAGTGTTTAATTCAAACATAGTTGTTGCTTCTCACAGCTATTTCTAAAAGTTTCACCATCACAATATTATATATGGATAACCAATCAGGTATTTTAAAAGTATCTGTGTGTTCTTGCCTTCCTTCTCTAATCTAGATTCAGTTGTCAATCCCAAAGAATTGCTTTGCAATTGTGTTGGCAATGTGATCTGCTCCATAGTCTTTGGGCACAGGTTTGAAAATGACGACCCAATGTTTCAGCTCATCCAAAAGGCTGTTGATGCCTACTTCCATGTACTCAGCAGCCCTATTGGAGCGGTACAGTAACTTTTCAGCTCATTTCTTTTCATAGAAGCTTCCATTGCTCTCAACGCCCTGCTAAACTGAAGTTCTATCACAGTAATTGCACAAAATGTCCTTGGGCTGACCAAGCCATTGTTTTCACTAACAAAACCCCCTCCCCTTCCATCCCCTTTATTTCAGATGTACAACATGTTCCCTAGAATCGTTTGGTGCTTTCCAGGCAATCACCATGAGATGTTTGCTATCGTTAACAAGGCCAAAGATTACATACAAGAGCAAGCAGAAATCCGTCTTAAAACCCTTAACATCTCTGAACCTCAGGACTTCATCGAGGCCTTCCTGGTTAAAATGCTGGAGGTAGAAAACACAGCATGATCCTCACATTGGAGGTTGAACCTCTTACACATTATGAAAATATGGAATGTGGCTGGAATTAAGATACCATCCATGTCCACTTATGTGAGTTTGGCTATCATGAGTGAATAGACAAGTGAGAGGCCAATGTCTGGTTTTCCAACGTATTTAGAGGCAATAAGTATGTGGAGATGACAACAACTAGCCACCAGATGTCACTGTTTACTTACATAACTGATGGTGACTTATTCTCTTCTCTTAGGAGAAAGATGATCCCAACACTGAGTTCAACAATGATAATATGGTGATGACTGCATGGAGCCTGTTTGCTGCTGGAACAGAAACCACATCATCCACCCTAAGACAATCATTTCTGATGATGATAAAGTACCCTCACATTCAAGGTACCCTACTACCCAAGTCTTTATCGATTGTGTCCAAGTCTCCTAGACCTATTAGATAACATTGTAATACAAAAAAGTATCATTCTGGACTATGAATTGTTTCAAATGTGTTATTACGATGTTGTGACATGTAATAACTCCAACAAAATCATGGTATCAGTGTAATGTAAAGTGTGACTTAAATCTTCCTAAGAGAGTGTTCAGAAGGAGATAGACGAGGTGATTGGCTCAAGAGTGCCCACGGTTGACGACAGAGTTAAAATGCCCTACACGGATGCTGTCATTCACGAAGTCCAGCGATACATGGACCTCAGTCCCACCTCCGTACCCCACAAAGTGATGAGGGATACAGAGTTCTACAACTACCACATTCCAGAGGTGACCACAATTGTGTAACTGTACAAACACTGAATGTTCAATCTCACTGTATCTTGTTTGACGTGGTGGAACTGTTGTTTAAAAAAGATGATTTACATTTTACGGATCAACATGCAGTTTTCATAGAAAGTGATGGGTGTTATTTTGTCATTCTTTCAGGGTACCATGGTCCTGCCTCTGCTGTCCTCTGTGCTTGTTGATCCCAAACTTTTTAAAAACCCAGATGAGTTTGACCCAGAGAACTTCCTGGATGAAAATGGAGTCTTTAAGAAAAATGATGGATTCTTTGCTTTTGGAGTGGGTAAGATCATGTTTGTGAATTATGTGAGTTAAAATCAAGAAACCTAGTGGCCTGGGGTGGTCTTGCGGTCGACAGTAAGCTGCTGCCTCTCTGGAGGTACTATGTTCCGCTGCCCGCATGGGTTTGGTTTGAATCTGACCCGCTGCTTTTCAGCACACTCTCCTAATAACTTTCCTGTATCTCTCTATCCTATCCACAAAAAAAACAGGGAAGCGGGCGTGTCCTGGAGAGGCTCTGGCCAGAGTGGAGCTCTTTCTCTTCTTTACCTCCCTCCTGCAGCGCTTCACTTTCACCGGCACCAAACCTCCAGAGGAGATCAACATCGAGCCATTGTGCTCCAGCTTTGGCCGCGTGCCGCATTCCTATGATTGCTACATCGAACTCAGGACTGAGGAGTGACCACTTTACTGTGGAGAGGTCACAGGCTCAGCTTCACAGTCAGCTGCTTGTCATTATACAGTAACCATAGCCTTACATTTACCACCTTTTTTTCTTGTAGACAACTATATAAGCGTTAGTGAGTTGTATGCCTCTTGTTATCATCCTCAGGTAGGATCTCTAAAGTATGGGTTGATATTTTAATGCTAATAAGCAACTGTAAGCAACTGAATTTGGTCTTGTTTTGTAGGTTGTTACGTGGTTAGGACTGTACATCTATACTGGCAAAGTACTTAAGAGGTACTGTACACTATGTATACTGTGGGGGTCACTTTGTTATTCTGCTGATGTATTGTAACACAACATTTGGTTGTCATTTTTGCTTCAACTAATAAATAGTACTGCACACTTCAGCCAGATTCAAACAATATCTTGTGTGTCCAGACCTGTCATTAATAAGCAAGCTTCGTGTTCCGATTACCTGCTCACATATAACTGTTGTTTTGGCCTTAAGTGTAGACACATAAGTATAGCCATATCCATGTACACATATAATATCTGTTTCACAGAAGGAGAACGCTGTTACTGGAATGTTAGTGGTTACCAGAAAAATGTATCAATTTACTCATGAAAATAGTGACTTGGGCCGTGTACACTTTCTGAAAGTATTCAAACCCCTTCACTTTTTCTGAAAATGTTTACTTAACAGCCTCATTCTAAAATTGATTACACACAATACCCCAGAATGACAAAGTGAAAACAGGTTTTTAGACATTTTTGCAAATCTATTTATCACATTACCTAAGTATTCAGACCCTTTACTCAGTACTTTGTTGAAGCACCTTTGGCAACAATTACAGCCTCAAATCAAATCAAAATGTCTGTGTCACATACACATGGTTAGCAGATGTTAATGTGAGGGTAGCGAAATGCTTGTGCTTCTAGTTCCGACCATGCAGTAATATCTAACAAGTAATATAACCTTACAATTCAACAACTACCTTATACACACAAGTGTAAAGGAATGAATACAAACATCTACATAAAAAATATATGAATGAGTGATGCCCAAACGGCATAGGCAAGATGCAGTAGATATAGAGGTATAGAGTACAGTTTATGAAAACATTATGTAAAGTGGCATTGTTTAAAGTGGCTAGTGACACATTTCATTACATCAAGATGGCAAGATGCAGTAGATGGTATAGCGTACAGTATATACATATCAGATGAGTAATGTAGGGTATGTAAGCATTATATAAAGTGGCTAGTGATAAATTGATTACATCAATTTTTCCATTATTAGTGGCTGAAGTTGAGTCAGTATGTTGGCAGCAGTGAAGGCCTTGACATAGAAGCTGTTTTTCAGTCTCTTGGTCCGCGCTTTGATTCACCTGTACTGACCTCGCCTTCTGGATGATAGCGGGGTGAATAGGCAGTCGCTCAGGTGGTTGTTGTCCTTGATGATCTTTTTGGCCCTGTGACATTGGGTGGTGTAGGTGTCCTGGAGGGCAGGTAGTTTGCACCCGGTGATGCGTTGTGCAGACCTCACTACCCTCTAGATAGCCTTACGGTTTTGGGCTGAGCAGCTGCCGGACCAGGAGGTGATACAGCTCGACAGGATGCTCTCGATTGTGCACCTGTAAAGGTTTGTGAGAGTTTTTGGTGACAAGCCGAATTTCTTCAGCCTCCTGAGGTTGAAGAGGCGCTGCTGCGCCTTCTTCACCACACTGTCTGTGTGGGTGGACCATTTCAGTTTGTCCGTGATGTGTACGCCGAGGAACTTAAAACTTTCCACCTTCTCCACTACTGTCCCGTCAATGTAGATAGGGAGCTGCTCCCTCTGCTGTTTTCTGAAGTCCACTATCATCTCCTTTGTTTTGTTGACATTGAGTGTGAGGTTATTTTCCTGACCCACACTACGAGGTCCCTCACCTCCTCCCTGTAGGCCGTCTCGTCGTTGTTGGTAATCAAGCCTACCACTGTAGTGTCGTCTGCAAACTTGATGATTGAGTTGGAGGCGTGCATGGCCACGCAGTCGTGGGTGAACAGGGAGTACAGGAGAGGGCTGAGAACGCACCCTTGTGGAGACCCAGTGTTGAGGATCAGTAGGGTGGAGATGTTGTTACGTACCCTCACCATCTAGGGGTGGCCCGTCAGGAAGTCCAGGACCCAGTTGCACAGGGCAGGGTCGAGACCCAGGGTCTCGAGCTTAATGACGAGTTTGGAGGGTACTATGGTGTTAAATGCTGAGCTGTTAATCGATGAACAGCATTCTTACATAGGTATTCCTCTTGTCCAGATGGGTTAGGGCAGTGTGCAGTGTGATGGCGATTGCGTCGTCTGTGGACCAATTGGGGCGGTAAGCAAATTGGAGTGGGTCTAGGGTGTCAGGTAGGGTGGAGGTGATATGGTCCTTGACTAGTCTCTCAAAGCACTTCATGATGACGGAAGTGAGTGCTACGGGGCGGTACTCATTTAGCTCAGTTACCTTAGCTTTCTTGGGAACAGGAACAATGGGGGCCCTCTTGAAGCATGTGGGAACAGCAGACTGGTATAGGGATTGATTGAATATGTCCGTAAACACACCGGCCAGTTGGTCTGCGCATGCTCTGAGGGCGCGGCTGGGGATGCCGTCTGGGCCTGCAGCCTTGCGAGGGTTAACACGTTTAAATGTCTTACTCACCTCGGCTGCAGTGAAGGAGAGACCACATGTTTCCGTTGCAGGCCGTGTCAGTGGCACTGTATTGTCCTCAAAGCGGGCAAAAAAGTTATTTAGTCTGCCTGGGAGCAGGACATCCTGGTCCGTGACTGGGCTGGATTTCTTCCTGTAGTCCGTGATTGACTGTAGACCCTGCCACATGCCTCTTGTGTCTGAGCCGTTGAATTGAGATTCTACTTTGTCTCTGTACTGACGCTTAGCTTGTTTGATAGCCTTGCGGAGGGAATAGCTGCACTGTTTGTATTCAGTCATGTTACCAGACACCTTGCCCTGATTAAAAGCAGTGGTTCGCGCTTTCAGTTTCACGCGAATGCTGCCATCAATCCACAGTTTCTGGTTAGGGGATGTTTTAATTGTTGCTATGGGAACGACATCTTCAACGCACGTTCTAATGAACTCGCACACCGAATCAGCGTATTCGTCAATGTTGTTGTCTGACGCAATACGAAACATGTCCCAGTCCACGTGATGGAAGCAGTCTTGGAGTGTGGAGTCTGCTTGGTCGGACCAGCGTTGGACAGACCTCAGAGTGGGAGCCTCTTGTTTTAGTTTCTGTCTGTAGGCAGGGATCAACAAAATGGAGTCGTGGTCAGCTTTTCCGAAAGGGGGGCGGGGCAGGGCCTTATATGCATCGCGGAAGTTAGAGTAACAATGATCCAAGGTCTTTCCACCCCTGGTTGCGCAATCGATATGCTGATAAAATTTAGGGAGTCTTGTTTTCAGATTAGCCTTGTTAAAATCCCCAGCTACAATGATAAATGGTATCCAGTTTGCAAAGAGTCAAATAAAGTTCATTCAGAGCCATCATTCTTTATTATTATAAGAATGAACACTGAACAAACTAACCAAAATAACAAAACGATATGTGACTCTATACCAATGAGTGCTGACAGGCAACTACACATAGACAAGAACCCACGAACACAAAAGGGAAAATGGCTACCTAAATATGATCCCCAATCAGAGACAAGTGGGAACTGTCGCCGGAAGCTCTGGACTGGGAACTGTCGCCGGATACTCTGGACTGGGTACTGTCGCCGGAAGCTCTGGACTGGGTACTGTCGCCGGATACTCTGGACTGGGTACTGTCGCCGGAAGCTCTGGACTGGGTACTGTCGCCGGAAGCTCTGGACTGGGAACTGTCGCCGGAAGCTCTGGACTGGGTACTGTCGCCGGAAGCTCTGGACTGGGTACTGTCGCCGGAATCTCTGGACTGGGAACTGTCGCCAGATACTCTGGACTGGGTACTGTTGCCGGAAGCTCTGGACTGGGTACTGTCGCCGGAAGCTCTGGACTGGGAACTGTCGCCGGATACTCTGGACTGGGTACTGTCGCCGGAAGCTCTGGACTGGGAACTGTCGCCGGATACTCTGGACTGGGTACTGTCGCCGGAAGCTCTGGACTGGGTACTGTCGCCGGAAGCTCTGGACTGGGAACTGTCGCCGGATACTCTGGACTGGGTACTGTCGCCGGATACTCTGGACTGGGTACTGTCGCCGGAAGCTCTGGACTGGGTACTGTCGCCGGAAGCTCTGGACTGGGTACTGTCGCCGGAAGCTCTGGACTGGGTACTGTCGCCGGAAGCTCTGGACTGGGTACTGTCGCCGGAAGCTCTGGACTGGGAACAGTCGCCGGAAGCTCTGGACTGGGAACTGTCGCCGGAAGCTCTGGACTGGGAACAGTCGCCGGAATCTCTGGACTGGGAACTGTCGCCGGAAGCTCTGGACTGGGAACTGTCACCGGAAGCTCTGGACTGGAAACTGTCGCCGGAAGCTCTGGACTGGGAACTGTCGCCGGAAGCTCTGGACTGGGAACTGTCACCGGAAGCTCTGGACTGTGGAGGTGCACTGGAGACCTGATGGGTGGTGCAGGCACTGGTGGTACAGGGCTGAAGACACGCATCTCAGGGCGAGTGCGGGGAGCAGGCACAGGACGTACTGGACTCTGGAGGCGCACTGGAGGCCTTGTGCGTGAGACTGGTACAGGTGGCACCGGCTGAAGACACCCACCTCAGGATGAGTGCGAGGAGCAGGCACTGGACGTACTGGACTGTGGAGGCGCACTGGAGATCTGGAGCATAGAGCTGGCACAATGAGTCCTGGCTGATTGCTCATTTGAGCAAGGCAAGTGCGGGCGCTGGCACAGGACGCACTGGGCTGTGCAGACGCACCGGAGACATAGTACGCAGAGCCGGTACAGGATATTGTCGTCGTCACACCCTGACCCTGACACACCCTGACCCTGACCTAACCTAAACTAAAATATAAAGAAAACAGAGATATCTAAAGTCAGAGTGTAATAAATTCATAAAAAATCCTACAATGTGATTTTCCTCATTTTTTCCTCATTTTGTCTGTCATAGTTGAAGTGTACCTATGATGAAAATTACAGGCCTCTCTCATCTTTTTAAGTGGGAGAACTTGCACAATTGGTGGCTGACTGAATACTTTTTTTGCCCCACTGTATAACGTGATTTGACATTTTATCTGTGGCCAATGGCCTTGAGCCTTCTTGGATAGGCACTTCACAACTTTGGGATGGGGCGCAGGAGCATCGAAGAACATGTCCAAGAAGAGGCTAAGGTGCTGGTGAAAGCCTTCAGTGAATATGGAGGTAGATTGTTTTCTGAGTATTTTTCTTGCTTTTGAAATATATTTTATCATAACTTTATTGGCAATATCCTCGAGCGGAGCATGGGGGCCTCGAGCGTAGAAATATATATATATTTTTTTTTTTGCCAAATCACAAGCGAGGCCCCTTGATTAGGGAATTGTCTCTTCTGCCTAATGGTAAATCTGCCACTGGTAAAACCTCCCCAGTACAAAACCAGACAGAGCACTTTGCCAGGACCTGCCTCTCCCTCCAGGACCCTAGAATTAAATTACAAGGTAGTATAACATTTGTTTTGTAATCAGTGTAACTGAGAACTGGGGCAGGGGTAATGTCATCACAGATAAGGAAGTATTTGTATACATTATTCTCAGTATATTATCTTCAGCAAGGTTTTCACGCTAAACATGTAATTGAAAAGGTACCATTTTACTTTAAAAGACATGGAAAATCTAGTGTTTAATTCAAACGTAGTTGTTGCTTCTCACAGCTATTTCTAAACGTTTCACCATCATAATATTATATACTTCATGGATAACCAATCAATTATTTTAAAGTATTTGTCTGTCCTTGCTTTCCTTCTCTAATCCAGATTCAGTTGTCAATCCCAAAGAATTGCTTTGCAATTGTGTTGGCAATGTGATCTGCTCCGTAGTCTTTGGACCCAAGTTTGAAAATGATGACCCAATGTTTCAGCTCATCCAAAAGGCTGTTGATGCCTACTTCCATGTACTCCGCAGCCCTATTGGAACGGTACAGTAACTTTTCAGCTCATCTCTTTTCATAGAATCTTCCATTGCTCTCAACTCCCTCACAGTAATTGCACAAAATGGCCTTGGGCTGACCAAGCCATTGTTTTCACTAACAAAACCCCCTCCCATTTCTTTCAGATGTACAACATGTTCCCTAGAATTGTTTGGTGCTTTCCAGGCAAACACCATGAGATGTTTGCTATCATAAACAAGGCCAAAGATTACACACAAAGGCAAGCAGAAATCCATCTTAATTCTTGGTACTACCCATCCGGGAGCGTTGTCATCAACGGACACTAATTAGCATAACGCAACGGACATAAATATTACTAGAAAATATTCCTATTCATGAAATCACAAGTTAAATGTATTGAAACACAGCTTAGCCTTTTGTTAATCACCCTGTCATCTCAGATTTTGAAAATATGCTTTACAGCCAAAGCAAGACAATAATTTGTGTAAGTTTATCGATAGCCTAGCATAGCATTATGCCTAGCTAGCAGCAGGCAACCTGGTTACGAAAATTAGAAAAGCAATCAAATTAAATTGTTTACCTTTGATGAGCTTCGGATATTTTCACTCACGAGACTCACGAGAAATCGACCGGAAATTGCGGTCACGACAACTCCGAAAAATATTCCAAATTAGCTCCATAATATTGACAGAAACATGGCAAACGTTGTTTATAATCAATCCTCAAGGTGTTTTTCAAATATCTATTCGATAATACAGGGTGAACTTCTTACACATTATGAAAATATGGAATGTGGCTGGAATTAAGATACCATCCATGTCCACTTATGTGAGTTTGGCTATCACGAGTGAATAGACAAGTGAGAGGCCAATCTTTGGTTTTCCAACGTATTTAGTGACAATAAGTATGTGGAGATGGCATCCACTAGCCACCAGATATCGCTGTTTACTTACATAACTGATGGTGACTTATTCTCTTCTCTTAGGAGAAAGAAGATCCCAACAATGAGACTATGGTGATGACTGCATGGAACATTTTTGCTGCTGAAACAGAAACCACAACATCCACCCTAGAACACTAATTTCTGATGATGATAAAGTACCCTCACATTCAAGGTTCGCTGCTACCCAGCTCTTTATCGATTGTGTCCAAGTCTCCTAGACCTATTAGATAACATTATAATCCCCAAAAGAATAGTCCTGGACTATAAATAGTTTGACATTTATTACGATGTAGTTACATGTAATAACTCCAACAACAATCCATACATGGTATCAGTGCAGCATAAAGTGTGACTTAAATCTTCCTAAGAGAGTGTTCAGAAGGAGATAGACAAGATGATTGGCTCAAAGGTTGCCCAGGGTTGACGACAGAGTTAAAATGCCCTACACGGATGCTTCACGAAGTCCAGCGATACATGGACCTCAGTCCCACCTCTGTACCCCACAAAGTGATCAGAGATACAGAGTTCTACAACTACCACATTCCAGAGGTGACCACAATTATGTGACTGTACCAACACTGAATGTTACATTCCACGATATTTTGTTTGACGTGGAAGTGTTAAAATTGTTTTACTGATCAACATGCAGTTTTCATAGCAAGTGAAGGGTGTTATTTTGTCATTCTTTCAGGGTACCATGGTCCTGCCTCTGCTGTCCTCTGTGCTTGTTGATCCCAAACTGTTTAAAAACCCAGATGAGTTTGACCCAGAGAACTTCCTGGATGAAAATGGATGCTTCAAGAAAAATGGATTCTTCGCTTTTGGAGTGGGTAAGATCATGCTGCAAGTAGTTTGTGGATTAAGTGAGTTCCTGTATCTATCATATCCACAAAAAAACATTACAATATGAGAGGATTGTGACTGCTCTTATCATGACACAAGGCGAGACCCAGATGCAGATGGTTGGAGTCTTACAATATTTAATAATCCAATAGGGTAAAGCAAGAGAATGGTCATGGACAGGCAAAAGGTCAAAACCAGTTCAGAGTTCCAAAGGTTACCGAAAGGCAGGCAGAATCAAGGTCAGGGCAGGCAGGATGATCAGGCAGGGGTCAAAACCGGAAAGACTATCAAAAAGAGAATAGCAAAAGGAGAACAGGAAAAACACGCTGACTTGACAAACATACAAGATGAACTGGCACAGAGAGACAGGAAACACAGGGATAAATACACTGGGGAAAATAAGCGACACCTGGAGGGGGTGGAGACCATCACAAGGACAGGTAAAACAGATCAGGGCGTGACAGCCCTAGCCTGGTGGAGCTAGCCTGATCCACCAGCCTAGGATTTCCCCACTCATTTAAAAAACTTAACAAGAAACCTCTGGTCAACTTCAATTCAGTTATAGGCTCAGCTGACTGACAATGACCTCTCCCTTCTCTTTTCCCTCAGGGAAGCGGTGTGTCTGGGAGAGGCTCTGGCCAGAGTGGATCTCTTTCTCTTCTTTACCTCCCTCCTGCAACGCTTCACTTTCACCGGCACCAAACCCTTCAGAGGAGATCAACATCGAGCCAGCGTGCTCCAGCTTTGGCCGCATGCCACATTCCTATGATTGCTACATCAAACTCAGGACTACAAGTAGACACACAAGTATATCCATGTACACATATATCTGTTTGACAGAAGCAGAACGCTGTGACTGGAATGTTAGAGGTTACCATTAACTCATGAAAATAGTCTTGTGATGGTACAACACATTTTGCATAT